>NC_092105.1:43163817-43215081 GCF_045679555.1 Salvelinus alpinus | reverse complement strand
TGCTTACCGACCCAATAGGTCCACAGACGACGCAATCGCAACCACACTGCACACTGCCCTAACCCATCTGGACAAGAGGAATACCCATGTGAGAATGCTGTTCATCGATTACAGCTCAGCATTTAACACCATAGTACCCTCCAAACTCGTCATCAAGCTCGAGACCCTGGGTCTCGACCCCGCCCTGTGCAACTGGGTCCTGGACTTCCTGACGGGCCGCCCCCAGGTGGTGAGGGTAGGTAACAACATCTCCACCCCGCTGATCCTCAACACTGGGGCCCCACAAGGGTGCGTTCTGAGCCCTCTCCTGTACTCCCTGTTCACCCACGACTGCGTGGCCATGCACGCCTCCAACTCAATCATCAAGTTTGCGGATGACACTACAGTGGTAGGCTTGATTACCAACAACGACGAGACGGCCTACAGGGAGGAGGTGAGGGCCCTCGGAGTGTGGTGTCAGGAAAATAACCTCACACTCAACGTCAACAAAACAAAGGAGATGATTGTGGACTTCAGGAAACAGCAGAGGGAGCACCCCCCTATCCACATCGACGGGTCAGTAGTGGAGAAGGTGGAAAGTTTTAAGTTCCTCGGTGTACACATCACGGACAAACTGAATTGGTCCACCCACACAGACAGCGTTGTGAAGAAGGCGCAGCAGCGCCTCTTCAACCTCAGGAGGCTGAAGAAATTCGGCTTGTCACCAAAAGCACTCACAAACTTCTACAGATGCACAATCGAGAGCATCCTGTCGGGCTGTATCACCGCCTGGTACGGCAACTGCTCCGCCCACAACCGTAAGGCTCTCCAGAGGGTAGTGAGGTCTGCAGAACGCATCACCGGGGGCAAACTACCTGCCCTCCAGGACACCTACACCACCCGATGTCACAGGAAGGCCATAAAGATCATCAAGGACAACAACCACCCAAGCCACTGCCTGTTCACCCCGCTATCATCCAGAAGGCGAGGTCAGTACAGGTGCATCAAAGCAGGGACCGAGAGACTGAAAAACAGCTTCTATCTCAAGGCCATCAGACTGTTAAACAGCCACCACTAACATTTAGCGGCCGCTGCCAACATACTGACTCAACTCCAGCCACTTTAAAAATGGGAATTGATGGAAATTATGTAAAAATGTACCACTAGCCACTTTAAACAATGCCACTTAATATAATGTTTACATACCCTACATTACCCATCTCATATGTATATACTGTACTCTATATCATCTACTGCATCTTGCCATCTTTATGTAATACATGTACCACTAGCCACTTTAAACTATGCCACTTTATGTTTACATACCCTACAGTACTCATCTCATATGTATATACCGTACTCTATACCATCTACTGCATCTTGCCATGCCGTTCTGTACCACCACTCATTCATATATCTTTATGTACATATTCTTTATCCCTTTACACTTGTGTGTGTGTATAAGGTAGTAGTTGTGGAATTGTTAGGTTAGATTACTTGTTGGTTATTACTGCATTGTCGGAACTAGAAGCACAAGCATTTCGCTACACTCGCATTAACATCTGCTAACCATGTGTATGTGACTAATAAAATTTGATTTGATTTGATTTGATTTAAAGTTTCAACGTGAAACCTTGATTTATTGATATTGTGGGGTAAATAGAGTGTGGTTCTCGCTCTGCTAATAGTAGACTTCCTCTAAGTCCCAACAAAAGTATCATCTTTAGAGTTCTCAGTCTCTGACTCCTCCAGGTCACCCCTCCCCCTCCCCCAGTCCCACTGTTGTTCATTTGATGAAGATTGAATGCCAAGACTATCCTTACCAATACAGAAAACCGATCACGTAACAAAAAACAGATTACCCTTGTGTTGTCAAGTATCTGAATTGTCATTAGGTAAATAGTAACAAATTATCTTGGAATGGATGCAGTTCTTATTAAATTCCAATTACTCTATACTGGGAGTGGTTACGTCCCAAATGGCACCCTGTTCCCAATGACAGGGCCCATGGGAAAAGTAGTGCACTATAGAGAGAGTAGGGTGCTATTTGGGACGCACATTTGTATGTCGCCTGTAGCAGTTCCATTGCAGAGAGTAGCTGAACCATTACAAACATAACTCAGCAGAAATACTATTAGGGAGCCCTAGCTCTGAAAATAGCTTCCTCAGGCTTATCTGGATGACTCACAACAGATGAGTTTCAGTACCACCACGTTAGACTGGCATACACACTGGCAGGTCTACGAAACAACGTTTAGTGCTAGTTATGTTTTAAATGTTCCTTCTTGCTGTGTGAATCACATTTAAATATATAATATTTCCTCCAAAGTAGTGTGAATGCTGTGTTTTGCATCTTTATTTTATTTCCCCTGTAATACACTTTATATGCACTAGAGGGCCTCTTCATTCTATGATGCATCTGACATTACGTTCTCAGTTTAGGATTTACAACACTCAGACAAGATATGTGTAAAGCCTTCATTCAGCTGGAAACTTTAACAAGCCCAATATTCTGTCCACAATGCTTAATTGGCCTGAAAATGATCCCTTCCAACCTCCTATACCACTGTTTACTCTGAACTAAAATGGGCCTTTCGAAATGTCAAATTGTATTTATGTTTATAGCACAGGAGGTTGGTGGCACCTTAACTGGGGAGAACGGGCTCGTGGTATTGACTGGAGCGGAATAGGTGGAATGGTATCAAATACATCAAACACATGGTTTCCATGGTTTCCAGGTGTTTGATGCCATTCCATTTGCTCCGTTCCGGCTTTTATTATAAGCCGTTCTCCCGACAGCAGCCTCCTGTGGTTTATAGAATGACCTGAGTGGAGTCCCTATGTGGGTGATGTGTAAAATCTTGCCCACTGATCAACAGACAACTTTGGGGTTAAGGAGGGTTGCAAACTCTGGCTCTGTCGTGGCTCTACCACAATGTTCTCTTTGTGCCACGTCTTCTCCCTCTCTCATGAGCACTCTGACGTTTAAGAACACTACTTCCTTTAGCTTTGTAGACAAATTTAGCAACATCTGTGAAATGGTGTCCCTGGGAGATTCCTGGCACAGAGATTTGATTGTGCTCTCTTTATTTTGGGCATCTGTTTGGCATTTTACATTTCCTCGCGGTGCACTTTGGGCCCTCTTAGGATTGCCTTAGTGGGGATTTCTCTAGGCCTTGCAGCACTGAGCAGCTGTGGGGTGTATCCCCCCTGAAGCATCGTATTCTCCCATTCTTCTATGTGGATTAGGCCAAAAGAGCCTTCTCTGGAGGTGTCTATTAGGTCATTATTCACTGTGACACAAAACATATACTATAGTGTTTAGCCTAGCAGTTGTCATAGAAAAACATGTTTTTGCCTATTTAGCCTCTCTTCTCTTCAGTTCCAGAGGACTACTAATCAAAAGGCTACCCAGACTATTTACATTGCCCCCCACCCCCCACCCCCATCTACGCTGCTGCTACTCTCTGTTATTATCTGTGCATAGTCACTTTAAAATCTCTACCTACATGTACATATTATCTCAATTACCTCGACACCGGTGCCCCCGCACATTGACTCTGTACCGGTACCCCCTGTATATAGCCACGCTATTGTTATTTACTGCTGCTCTTTAATTGTTTGTTATTCTTATCTCTTATTTTATTAAAATGTATTTTCTTAAAACTGCATTGTTGGTTAAGGGCTTAGGGGTAAGTATTGCACTGTAAGGTCTACACCAGTTGTATTCGGAGCATGTGACAAATACAATTTGATTTGATTTGACTACTGACACCCTGTCTCCCTGCCTTTCTCAGCCAGCTGAGGCCCTGTCATGGCTGCAACCACCCCCGCCCTCCACCAGGAAATCAATGTCTCTCATTCCCATCTCCATCCATCCACACACACACACACACACACACACACACACACACACACACACACACACACACACACACACACACACACACACACACACACACACACACACACACACACACACACACACACACACACACACACACACCATCTACTGTGCGCTGCCTCATCATCAGCTGCAGCATCGTGTCTGTGTCTATCCCACTCACTCCACAGCATTGGCTGCTCTCCACGACAGACGTCTGAGAGAGACCCTGCTATTGTTGACTGGTGTTGGTATGTTCATTGTTGTGTCTTTTACAGGCATAGCTCTGCTGAGCACTGCTGTTCTGTATGTTCATTGGTTCATTTGTGGCGTTTTGTGTACAGAATAATAGGCGAGTTGTTGAGCCCCTAAGGCCTAAAAAGAAAGGCCAATTATTATAGCTATGTGATGAAGGTTATAATATTATGTAAAATAAAGGGCATGATTGTAATGACAATGTTATTGAGATAGGCTTGCTGGTTTTGAAACAGGTATTAGAATTGTTGTTGTATGCCTGCAATGAGTTGCAAAGGGAAAAAATCTGTAACTTCAAATATTGCACATTTACACATTTAACACTGCATGACCAAAAGTATGCTCGTCGAACATCTCATTCTAAAATCGTGGGCATGGAGTTGGTCCCCCTTTTGCTGCTATAACAGCCTGCACTCTTCTGGGAAGGCTTTCCACTAGATGTTGGAACATTTCTGCGGGGACTTTCTTCCATTCAGCCACAAAGAGCATTAGTGAGGTCGGGCACTGATGTTGAGCGATTAGGCCTGGCTCGCAGTCGGTGTTCCAATTCATCCCAAAGGTTTTTGATGGGGTTGAGGTCAAGGGTCTGTGCAGGCCAGTCAAGTTCTTCCACACCGATCTTGACAAACAATTTCTGTATGGACCTTGTTTTGTGTACGGGGGCATTGTCATGCTGAAAAAGGAAAGGACCTTCCCCAAACTGTTGCACAAATTTGGAAGAACAGAATCGTCTAGAATGTCATTGTATGTTGTAGCGTTAAGATTCCCCTTCAATGGAACAAAGGGGCCTAGCCCGAACCATGAAAAACAGCCCCAGACCATTATTCCTCCTCCATCAAACTGTACAGTTGGCACTATGCATTGTGGCAGGTAGTGTTCTCCTGGCATCCGCCAAAACCAGATTTGTCCGTCCTACTGCCAGATGGTGAAGCGTGATTAATCACTCCAGAGAATGCGTTTCCACTGCTCCAGATTCCAATGGCAGTGAGCTTTACTCCACTCCAGTTGACGCTTGGCATGGTGATCTTAGGCTTGTGTGCAGTTCTTGTGCTGACGTTGTTAACAGAGGCAGTATGGAACTCGGTAGTGAGTGTTGCAACCGAGGACAGATGATTTTATGTGCTATGTGCTTTAGCACTCGCCGGTCCCGTTCTGTGAGTTGTGTGGCCTACCACTTCGCGGCTGGGCTGTTGTTGCTCCTAGACGTTTCTACTTCACAGCAACAGCACTTACAGTTGACCAGGGCAGCTCTAGCAGGGCAGAAATTTGACGAACTGACTTGTTGGAATGGTGGCATCCTATGACAGTGGCATGTTGAAAGTCACTGAGCTCTTCAGTAAGGCCATTCTACTGCCAATGTTTGTCTATGGAGATTGCATGGCTGTGTGCTCGATTGTATGCACCTGTCAGCAACGGGTGTGGCTGTGAAATAGCCGAATCCACTCATTTTAAGGGTTGTCTACATACTTTTGTATATATAGTGTACTTTTTCACAAAAGTATTTTCATGCTTTGCCCATGTTGTAGCCTAAAATGTCACTTTCATCAACTGACTCAGTGACAGTAATCAAGCCAGTAAAAATCCTGCTTAATCACTTATCTCGATAATAAAGGTTGAATGGCGAGAAACCAAACAGAGAAGGAGAATGTCAGAACGGGTAAGTCGCCAACAACACAATTTGGAGCATTTAATGGTATGAGGTCAGCCTCTCTCTGCATTGTGTCCCTGATGCGATGTGTGTAGCCAGCTGACCGCTAATATGACATGACTGACGTTCTGTTGTATCAGGCTGTGTTGTTCAATAATGCCACTGTGCATCTGGAGAACCTCTGCTCTCCATGGAAACTCTCCCCGAGCTGATGTCATCCTCTCAAAAGCAATGGGACTCCACCCTGTTAGCAACACATTATCTTATATCTTCTAATAAGGAGTAGAAGTAGGCCCAATAGATTGTTTAGCCTTTTTTCTCTCAACCTCCAGTATAGTGAATATTCTATCCCATGCCTATCTATTATGGCTGTAAATGAAGATTTCCCAATTATCCTAATTATTCGGGGCTATGAGGCTTAAATACTGGACTTGGATTAGTGTAATTGTAATTAGTGTTTTAGATGAGGTAAATTGGTTGTAATAAGGTTGTTATACACAGGTTATACACCATGAACGGGTCTGCATCTACCAGCATGCAACTCTACACAACATCGTCTCCTTAACTACGCTTTTGGCAAAGCCAAATAGAAGGCTTGTCTCTGAAAGGGCTCATTGTGTAGAGATGTGATTGTGTGTGTGTGCTGTGTATCGGTGACGTATGAGTAGACTAGACTCTTTACTGTATTCGTTGGTCAGCACTGCAGAGATTAGCTTGCTACACAGACAGGGATTCCTAAACCTGAATCATGCACATCGTCATTACAACTAAATGGGAGTGGAGCAGAAATTGTGCAATATATGGATAGATTTATTTGGTCCTATAAATATTGCGCGTTTGTTGCTTCGATTCAAGTTTCCACCAAGTCCCCCATTCCATTATAATGCTTCACGAGGACTCGTCTCTTTGGAACCATCGTGATGTGCTGATTTCCTCACGTGTGTTTTCTGTTAAAGTGGTGAGGCTGGGATAAAACAGGTATATTTGCGAACAAGAGGCATTTGCGCGGGTACATTTGTTTCGTTTTTTTTGACTTGCTGTGATTTTTGAAGTCGAGGAGGAAGGTGTAACGTTAGATAGTTGTAGTTGTGATCCAGCCAAACCAAGCTGAAACATGGGGAACGCAGGGAGTATGGACCAACAAACTGATTTCAGGGGACATAACATGCCTCTGAAGCTGCCTATGCCGGAGCCAGGTGAATTGGAGGAGAGATTCGCAATCGTTTTGGTATGTTCACAAATTCAAAGTACTTTCTTATCGAACCCTGATAAGTTTCCCATTTGTCTTTCGCCATTCCTACTTTGCGCTGGCACGACAGCTGTGTTGGTCTGACCGTTACCTAGCTACTCAGCTCAGTCATCCTCTCAACTCAAATCAAGCCTGTTCCATCTTTTGTGTTTAGCTACAGTAGCTAGCTAAATTGGAATATCATGATGAGATAGACGTTGCAGCAATTTATCTCATATATTTTTATTTTTTACATTTTTATTTGGTTACTTGACATGCTTTTTCATTGATCGCATCAACTAATCAATGAATTGTTGGGAGAGGGTAGAAAACCAAATGAACAAAATCTGCCACGCAAATTAATCAGAAAACCACACAATCTAAGAATCTATCTAGTAGTCTGTTAAGTCAATTACCTTTGTTTTAGTGGGGGGCGGTGAAGTTATACATGAAGGAAACTGAACTCTACTCAGCAAGTTTACTCCCTTGTTGAATCGATATGTAAACCTCAGCAATTTAAGTAGGACAGCTGTTTGTTTGCCCCATCGGCCCTATCTTGCAAATTCGAAAATGCCTTTCCGAGTGGGACATTCAGTGTTCAGTGAGAATGTTTGTTTATCAGCCTGTATATGCCAAGGCTAGGTTTAATTGTACCTACGCGGCTTCTGTAAATGTGATGTGTTAGCCAACTGTGTATACTAAAGAACCATTTGAACAGTTAGCTGTCTTGACAAAATTAGTAACCTAGCTAGTTGATTTAGGCTAATTCTGCTCAATTAATCTAATCTTCCATTTTCTGTACTTTAAGCTAAGACATACATTGCTTACTATACTACACATTTGCAATGTTTCAGCATCCTAAAACATGGCATTACATTCAAAGCATAACACAACATAGCCTGTTCAGAGATTCTGGGGGGGGTAGATCAGTGAAGGGCTCAGGGGTGTAAACCCTGGTTTTGTGAGGTCAGATGTGGGTCAGACATTGTTGTAGTCAGACCTAATACTCCACTAAAAGGTGGCTAGGTTGCTCTGTTGTGGGACCTGGCCGCATGCAACACAATAAGCCCAACACAGACCTACTAAGAAGGTTATGCAGTGCCATGTGACTTCAGAGCTCCTGCACCGTACCTGTCAGAAGGAACGGTTTGATTTAAGAGGGAAAAACTGTAACTAAACCTGTTTTACTCTGTGTTTCTGTGATTTCCAATGTATTATGCATTGGGCTATGGTCTGTTTCTCTGTTTGCTGACGGTGCTGGCCCAAGCCATTTAGACTGTTATTAGGCTACCTAATGGAGCAATTGTTTTTTACGTGGGAGTCACTAATACATGTCACAGTGTTCTCGTTGGGGTGTAATTGCTGCATGTTTCGGCGGAGCGGGAGGCAGGGAGCAGACCTCTGGCCAGAGGGGTGCCCTTACAAAAAAAGATAACAGTTCTGAAACTGCAGTAAAAGTGCAGTAACTGCAGTCGACTGTGTTATTTTGGACTCAGTAATTGCAGCCTACTGCAGTTCTACTGCATTCTAACTACAGTTATACTACGGTGTACTGCAGTAATACTGCACTCTGACGGCAATCTTTTTTCGTAAGGGTGTGCGTCCCAAATGGCACCCTATTCCCTATATAATGCACTACTTTTGACCAGAACTCTATGGGCCCTGGTCAAAAGTAGTGCACTATGGAATAGAGTGCCATTTGAGACACAGCCAGGGTTGACGTCACACTGCCTAGGCCTACCAGGGGATTGAAGGCTTCTTCCTAATCCCGTCTGCTTTTAGGATAACCTGGCTGCTTTTCATGATCTGTCAACAACACCAAGGAATGCCAGGCTTGAACGCCTGCCTGGCCTCCTTTTCAACTAACAAGCCTAAAAAAGTAGGCTAGAGGAACCAAATGTAACCACTTTACGACACTATAGGAAGGATACTGTATCATTGAGTTCACTGAAACAGTTAGTTGTCGGTTAGCTTTTCCCGACACGCTCATTACCTGTATTTATTTTCCCCTGTAAAGGTCATTGATGGACTAATGAGTCATACTCTAAACGTATCCTATTAGTTAATGCTACTTGCTGAATCCCTTAAACACAGGCTAAAATAACACAGTGGACACATTGGGTCTGGTTGCACCAGGAGTGATCAGTCGCTCACTGAAGAGGGATGGATGTGAGAATGAAGGAGTACCAGCTAGAATGGAGCCTTGGGCGAGTTTAGCGTTTTAATCACCAGCACAGCGTTATTTACTGCTATTTAAGCCCCGCTGATTGTCAGTAATGCCCGCTGGCCGGCGGCGCCATGAATTGCCCGAGTGAGCGTGTGACTCAGATGAGTGTGTCACTTCAGCCTGCAAGGCTAATGATTGAAAAACTGTATTGGGCCCCTCAATGATTGATCCAATACCACCATGCATCGTTCACTGATGGATAAGCATGTGTTAACCTGCAACAAGCAGAGGAGCAGTCAGTAGGAGGATGACGGTTTCACGGATTAGATGCTATCACTGACCATTTTTTTTCTTCACCAACGCGCAAAATCATTCCAATCAGTGTAAGTAGGGCTTATGTAAAACAGGCTACTTCTTTGATAAAACAGATGTTTTATACAGCTGCACCATCGAGAGCATCCTGACTGGTTGCATCACTGCCTGGTACGGCAATTGCTCGGCCTCCGACCACAAGGCGCTATAGCGGGTAGTGCGTACGGCCCAGTACATCACTGGGGCTAAGCTGCCTGCCATCCAGGACCTCTACACCAGGCGGTGTCAGAGGAAGGCCCTAAAAATTGTCAAAGACTCCAGCCACCCCAGTCATAGACTGTTCTCTCTACTACCGCATGGCAAGCGGTACCGGAGTGCCAAGTCTAGGACAAAAAGGCTTCTCAACAGTCTTTACCCCCGAGCCATAAGACTCTTGAACAGGTAATCAAATGGCTACCCAGACTATTTGCATTGTGTGCCCCCCCAGCCCATATTTTATGCTGCTGCTACTCTCTGTTTATCATATATGCACAGTCACTTTAACTATACATTCATGTACATACTACCTCAATTGGCCCGACCAACCAGTGGTCCCGCACATTGGCTAACCGGGCTATCTGCATTGTGTCCCGCCACCCATCACCCGCCAACCTCTCTTTACGCTACTGCTACTCTCTGTTCATCATATATGCATAGTCACTTTAACCATATCTACATGTACATACTACCTCAATCAGCCTGACTAACCGGTGTCTGTATGTAGCCTCGCTACTGTTTTTTACTGTTGTTTTTATTTCTTTACTTACCTATTGTTCACGTAATACCTCTTTTGCACTATTGGCTAGAGCCTGTAAGTAAGCATTTCACTGTAAGGTCTATCTATACCTGTTGTATTCGGCGCACGTGACAAATAAACTTTGATTTGATTTAATTACATTTTTTTCAGAAAATATCCCTTTAAAAACAGCAATGCTATATTGCGGTGGCTTATATATGTACATTTACTTTTGAGTAATTTAGCAGACGTTCTTGTCCAGAGCAACTGGGGTTAAGTGGCTTGCTCAAGGGCACATCGACAGATTTTTCACCTAGTCGGCTCAGGGATTCAAACCAGCAACCTTTTGGTTACTGGCCCAATTCTCTTAACCATTAGGCTACCTGCCGTCCTATACAAGGTATTTTAAATAGCCACGGTAACAGAATGATGCTAGACTCAGATTTTACACTTTAAAATATATTTCAAACAAAAACCAATGATTGCAAATTTCAATAAACCATACAACTCTATGCACAAGGACGACTTTTAACAATTTCCACTTGAAGATTTTACAAAAACACATTTACTTTAAGAACAGTGCAGATGTAAAGTTTGGTAACAGAATGGCGGCACAAACAGCACAAACCTTCATTCTGCTACCAAACTTTACATCTGCACTGTTCTTAAAGTAAATGTGTTTCTGTAAAATCTTCAGTGGAAATTGTTAAACGTCGTCCTTTTGCGGAGTCGTATTGTTTGTTTAACTTTGCAATCATTGATTTTTGTTTGACATAAGCTACATTTTAAAGTAAAAAATCATCATCATCATTCTTTTGCTTTAGAATTGACCCTTATGCTTAGTTCAGATACATAAGAAGAGACACGACACAACGGTTTTAAGGGTTTTAGGACAAAGTTTGTATGATCTGAACGGCCTAGTTTTAGAACGTCTCATGTCGTCGGCTGGAGTTTCCAAGATTCAACATGTCACATCTTTAGTCTCAAGCGAGACAGATTTATTTAGCCAATCAGAGAACAGTGCACTAATGCTCTGTGTTCAGCCAAGTAGGTAGCTAGCCAAACAGAGCGCTAGCTAGCAATTTTGCTGCACATAGCTAACCTAGCTCCCTGACATTCATCTGACAAGTCACAAAGTGCACCCTGTTTCTGGTGCGTGTATTCCATGACACTCAAGTTTGCTAAAGTGCCTTGCTACAACAAGTGGCAACTTTGTTTCAAAGTTTCATGTAGTCGTTTTTAAAGACACCGTTACCATGGAAACATGGGAACATTAGCCATCTAGAGGGTAGCTGGGTAGCTGCAAAGGCCTGGCTAACTCCTACATTAAAAGAAACCAGGTGGAATATACAAGGTTGGGAGGGATTTGACTACATGAAAGCATTGACCTCTTCATGCTCAGCTGACAACTGTTTTGTTTAGGCTATGTGTTGCACTCATTACAGCTTTATTCTGTTTAGGGTCACAATTGACTGTGTAGTAACACTGTAAGTACCCTACTAACATGTTGTTACATTGGCTAATAAATAGCTCAATTTGAGTGGATTTGTGGAATAATGGAATATACACTCAGTCTACAGTTTATTAGGTACACCCATCTAGTACCCGGTCGGACCCCCCTTTGCCTCCAGAACATCCTGAATTATTCGGGGCAAGTTGTGGCATTCAAACGTTGCTCAATTGGTATCAAGGAACCAGACGTGTGCCGGGATAACATTCCCCACACCATTACACCACCGCCACCAGCCTGTACTGGCAGGATGTGGTCATGGAGCCATGCTGCTTACGCCAAATCCTGACTGCCATCAGCCCACAGGACTGCCACTGACTGGAAGTTATTTGTTTGTCGCACCATTCTTGGTAAACCATAGACATTGTTGTGCGTGAAAATCCCAGGAGGCTGGCCATTTCTGGCACCGACGATCATACCATGCTCAGGTAGGGCGGCAGGTAGCCTAGTGGTTAGAGCGTTGGGCTAGTAACCGAAAGGTTGCAAGATCGAATCCCCGAGCTGACAAGGTAAAAATCTGTCGTTCTGCCCCTGAACAAGGCAGTTAGGCTGTCATTGAAAATAAGAATGTGTTCTTATCTGATTTGCCTAGTTAAATAAAGGTAAGAAGTTGCTCAAAATCAAACAGTAACTGAATGCTTCGAATGCCTGTCTGCTTTATATAGCAGGTCACGTGGAGTGAACCATTTTCATGAACGGGTGGTATACCTAATAAACTGGCCACTATTTGTACATGTACTGTAATCATAAGAATAGAGTCGACATTGAGAACAGATTTAGTGCACTACAGGTAGGCTTTTCCTGGAAAATTCAAGGCTTGCTGCTGGCTGATTCCACTAAGCCTAACTGTTTCCCCTTACAAAGCAAATTGCCTTCCATTGATACAGCTGCTGTAGGGGACTTGAAGCGACGGCTGAGATTTAAACTAGACATAATTGTAATGCAAGGCCTCTGTCAAGATAAGGCAAAGTATTTCACATGCGACCTTGACCAGGGAGAGAAACAAGTATAATGTAAACGTCCATTATAAGCTTAGGCTACAGACTTGTAATCTTCAATGTAGATTTGATTAAATAGTAGGAATTTAATTTCCAATAACATGTTTTTGCACGAAGGGCTGTTTTTACTTGTAAGCCTAATCCTTTCTCTCTGATACTTTCTGTCTGTAAAAAATGTATATTTAGTGTGAATAGGCCATATGGCCGATTAGTGATGGGGAGAATAAATAAATAAATACAGTATCGGGATATTCTTTTTTATGATAGCCTATATCGCAATATTATTTTGGACTATATCGCAATATAATTTTTCCGCTAATCAGCTGTACCTTTGCCAAAACTCTAGTGTTTTTCCTTTTATAGCTTGATCTACATCTTATTTTTAAATGGTGAGCCAATATGTTTCCATCACTTTTATTTCCATGACCGATTAAAACTCATTTTCTCATGCTCTCTCGTCTCTCTGCAGCAAACATGAACAGTATGTTTGGAACATCGGATCGCAATAAAACTGCAGTACCGAAATGCAATTCATATAGAACCGTGATCGGCCTACTTAAAGAATCACAATGTACAGTGCCGTGAAAAAGTATTTGCCCCCTTTCTAATTTTCTCTACTTTTGCACATTTTTGATATTGAATGTTATCAGATCTTCAACCAAAACCTAATATTAGATAAAGGAAACCTGAGTGAACAAATAACACAACAATTATGTATTTATTTCATTATCAAAGTAATGCAACCCCCATTGCCTCTGACTGAAAAAGTAACTGCTCCTTACGCTCAATAATTCGTTGTGCCACCTTTAGCTGCAATGACTCCTGTAGTTGTTGATCATTCTCTCATGTTGCTGTGAAGGAATTTTGGCCCATTCTTCCATGCGTAACTGCTTTAACTCAGCAACATTTGTGGGGTTTCAAGCATGAACTGCTCATTTCAAGTCCTGCCAAAACATCTTAATTGGGATTAGGGCTGGACTTTGACTAGGCCATTCCAAAACTTCCAAAACATGTTTTTTTTGTTGTTGCCATTTTCATTTAGACTTGATTGTGTGTTTTGGATCATTCTCTTGCTGTGTGACCCAGCTGCGCTTCAGCTCCAGCTGACAGACGGATGATTTGACATTCTACTGTAGAATTATCTGATACAGAGCAGAATTCATGGTTCCTTCTATTAAGGCAAGTCATCCAGGTCCTGAGGCAGCAAAGCATCCCCAAATATCACAATACCACCACAATATGTACAATAGTAACCTTATGCTAATGAGTGGATTAAGAAGTAAATAACAATGGAACAATCTGTACATTTAAAAAACTTTTTTTGCATTGTGTACTTTTCGCTTGTTCTGCCATTTTTTAAATATAACTAAGCTAAACACTTAAAGAAAAAGTGGGCCACATGAGCAAAGCTGAATGGATACCGTTTACTGTGGTTAAATACTATACATTAAATGTACAATAATAGTGAGTGGACAGTTGCCTAGAGATTCATTAGCCGATTGCGGTTTTCAGAGTAAAAAAAGAAACTTGGAATCCAGTTTCAATGACAAGCTCCTCAAGTCGCCTAAAGTACCTTCCTTGCAGCTGCTACACTTGACTGGAAGTGTATCTGCTGATAAGTCTTTGTTTTAGCACCTTTCCTATTCGCTCTGAGTCAATTGTGGCTCTAGCTCTGGTCTGGGGTGTCGTTCGGGTGTGCTCTCGCAGTCGTTTGACCGAACGATTCCCTGGACCAGAGCTATTGTGGCTCAAGAGCCCCACCATCCACTTAACAGCATTGCATTTGAATGGCACTTGAGGTCTACATGAGCAGACAATGTACAGTACCAGTCAAAAGTTTGGACACACCTCCTTATTTCAGGGTTTTTCTTAATTTGGACTATTTCCTACATTGTGGAATAATAGTGAAGACATCAAAACTATGAAATAACACATACTGTATGGAATCATGTAGTAACCAAAAAAGTGTTAAACAAATCAAAATATATTTTATATTTGAGATTTTTTTAAAGTAGCCACCTTTTGCCTTGATGACAGCTTTGCACACGCTTGGCATTCTCTCAACCAGCATCATTAAGTTTGCCGATGACACAACAGTCATCGACAACGACGAGACAGCCTATAGGGAGGAGGTCAGAGCCCTGGCCGTGTGATGCCAGGACAACAACCTCTCCCTCAACATGATCAAGACAAAGGAGATGATTGTGGACTACAGGAAAAAGAGGACCGAGCACGCCCTCATTCTCATCGACAGGGCTGTAGTGGAGCAGGTTGAGAGCTTCAAGTTCCTTGGTGTCCACATCACCAACAAACTAACATGGTTCAAGCACACCAAGACAGTCGTGAAGAGGGCACGACGAAACCTATTCCCCCTCAGGAGACTGAAAAGATTTGGCATGGGTCCTCAGATCCTCAAAAGGTTCTACAGCTGCACCATCGAGAGCATCCTGACTGGTTGCATCACTGCCTGGTATGGCAACTGCTCGGCCTCTGACTGCAAGGCACTACAGAGGGTAGCGCGAACGGCACAGTACATCACTGGGGCAAAGCTTCCTGCCATCCAGGACCTCTATTCCAGGCGGTGTCAGAGGAAGGCCCTAAAAATTGTCAAAGACTCCAGCCACCCTAGTTATAGATTGTTCTCTCTGCTACCGCACGGCAAGCGGTAACGGAGCGCCAAGTCTAGGTCCAAGAGGCTTCTAAACAGCTTCTACCCCCAAGCCATAAGACTGCTGAACATCTAATCAAATGGCTACCCAGACTATTTGCATTTCCCCCCTTTTACACCGCTGCTACTCTCTGTTGTTATCATCTATGCATAGTCACTTTAATAACTCTACCTACATATACATATGACCTTAATTAGTGTGCTGGGGCACCTCGACTAATTGGTGCCCCCGCATATTGACTCTGTACCGGGACCCCCCTGTATATAGTCTCGCTATTGTTATTTTACTGCTTCTCATTAATTAGTTGTTACTTTTATTTCTTATTCTTATTCGTTTAAAAATATATATATTTAACTGCATTGTTGGTTAGGAGCTCGTAAGTAAGCATTTCACTGTAAGGTCTACCTACGGCTGTTGTATTCGGCGCATGTGACTAATACAATTTGATTTGATTTGATGAGGTAGTCACCTAGAATGCAATTAACAGATGTGCCTTGTTAAAAGTTAATTTGTGGAATTTCTTTCCTTAATGCGTTTGAGCCAATCAGTTGTGTTGTGACAAGGGGGTGGTATACAGAAGATAGCCCTACTTGATAAAAGACCAAGTCCATATTATGGCAAGAACAGCTCAAATAAGCAAAGAGAAACAACAGTCATTAATTTAATGCATGAAGGTCAGTCAATACGGAACATTTCAAGAACTTTGAAAGTTTCTTCAAGTGCAGTCGCAAAAACCATCAAGCGCTATGATAAAACTGACTCTCATGAGGACCGCCACAGGAAAGAAAGACCCAGAGTTACCTCTGCTGCAGAGGATAATTTCATTAGAGTTAACTACACCTCAGATTGCAGCCCAAATAAATGCTTCACAGAGTTCAAGAAACAGAGACATCTCAACATCAACTGTTTAGAGGAGACTGCGTGAATCAGGTAAAATTGCTGCAAAGAACCCACTACTAAATGACACCAATAAGAAGACACTTGCTTGGGCCAAGAAACACGATCAATGGACATTAGACCGGTGGAAATCTGTCCTTTGGTCTGATGAGTCCAAATTTGAGATTTTGAGATGCAGAGTAGGTGAACGGATGATCTCTGCATGTACGGTTCCCACCGTGAAGCATGGAGGAGGTGTGATGGTGTGGGGGTGCTTTGCTGGTGACACTGTCACTGATTTATTTAGAATTCAAGGCAGACTAAACCAGCATGTATACCATAGCATTCTGCAGCGATACGCCATCCCATCTGGTTTGGCCTTAGAAGGACTATACTTTTTTTCCCAAATGGACAATGACCCAAAACACACCTCCAGGCTGTGTAAGGGTTATTTGACCAAGAAGGAGAGTGATGGAGTGCTGCATCAGATGACCTGGCCTCCACAATCACCCAACCCCAACCCAATTGAGATGGTTTGGGATGAGTTGGACTGCAAAGTGAAGGAAAAGCAGCCAACAAGTGCTCAGTATATGTGGGAACTCCTTCAAGAGTGTTGGAAAAGCATTCCTCATGAAGCTGGTTGAGAGAATGCCAAGAGTGTGAAAAGCTGTCATCAAAGGCAATGCAAAGGGTGGCTACTTTTAAGAATCTCAAAAAAATATGTTTAACACTTTTATGGTTACTACATGATTCCATATGTGTTATTTCATAGTTTTGATGTCTTCACTATTATTTCACAATGTGGAAAATATAAAAAATTAACGAAGGTGTGTCCAAACTTTTGAATGGTACTGTATGTATGCCTATTTGTCACTTCATAAACAGAGTAGCCAATTATACTTTGTCTATCTAATGTAACTTTCGGCACAGTCTGCTTTGTTCTTTGCTATAGTTGCTTGCATTGCCATAGTTTCATGTGTTTTCTAGTGAACTCTGTCATACTGAATGTCCCTCCATAGATCACTGGCTAGCCCCTCTGTTTTTGTGAGCATGACGAAGACCGCTCATTACACTGTAAGGCACTGTTTTCATACAAAATGTGGACTTTTTATGGGAACATGCTTGGCATTTAGTAATCTCTTTCACTCAGCAGCATGTCTGTAAGCTCTTACCTGGTTGCCATAGCACCCATGACATGAGTGTTGGCTGTTTCGACATATGAAAAAATTAAAGAGATGGGTCGCACTAGACTAGAGGTTTGGAAATCATGTGTTTTCCTGTTTCCTAAACATAACAAGGTTGACATTTTCTCCTGAAGGGCAAGTGATGTACATTTGAATTTGTTTCTCAACTCTGATTTAACTGTGTTTAATTTTTCATCAAGCATGACTCAAACAATTAGCAAATCAGTAAAGGGAATCAAAACAAAATGGCTTTTGTGTCTTTAGAAAGTCCCCTACTTGTGATGGTTATTATCTAAACCAGGGATGGGCAACTTTGATGGGCGTGGGGGCCAGCAAAAAAATCTCAACTCATCAAGAGGGGCCGCAGTGGCTTGCGCGTCTGTGTGCCCACATCCATACCCACACATGCAGTCAGAGCCAGCCCTAGCCTTTTGAAGGCCTAAGCTAAATGTTGTCAGCTAAACTGCTGATGTACAACCACATTTCAAAATTGTACCTTGTATTCTACTATTCTAACTCGCAACAGTAAGTTGAGACCCCGATTGATTTCCCGAAAAACATTTAAAAAAGGGAAAGTGATCCGCGTGCCTTAAAAAGGCTAGCAGTTGCCCATCCCTGATCTAAACCATTGGGAAATCATCAATCTACCCTAGAGTATCTGAGTCACATGTAATGCGTACGCCTCACATGGGAACACAGGAAGGTGACACGATACAGCAAAAATGTAGCCTAGTAGGCCAATGTTGCTTTTCCTCTGCTTCAAGTAACCACTGGCCTCTCATGGAAATATTGTGTTCACCACGTTAAAACAGTGATGGATCTTGATTTAGGCTTTGCTGTATACCCTGGCTTGCCAGGGAGGCAAGAGAAGTGTGAGGCAGTTTTTGGGACTTACTTAAATGCCATATGGGGCTAAGGGCTTAGCTTTTGTTATAGACTTCTCAATAGTCTGACCAGATTACATATAAGCCGCTTTGCTTAAAGGCAGCCAAAGGGCCGTGATCTGCGAATTGGTCCATTTTGGTAAACGTGGGCTACAGTTTGAATTCAAGCATCCTTGGTCAGCCAGCTAGGCGTATTCTCAATTAGCCTTTTTAAAGTATCCTACCTTTCTCTTTGGACACTCAGTATATCTTTTGAGTAAAGAAATGCAAACAGAGGTAAAGAAGAAATAAATGAATAGCCAGCATTCTTTGCATTTTTCATGCTGACTCTGCATTAAAAGAGCAGAACAATGGGTATTCTCTATGCAGCAGAGGGCTAACAGTAGCCGGGGAACAAAGCTGCTCTTTATTCTGTAGGAGGATGGAGCCTGGCACTAACCCCAGACCGGCAGGCCAGCTAGGCTTGTGGCTGTTCCTTCCGGGTCCAGGGGCCAGCTCGGTCCACAGCGTTGAGGCTGGGGCTGCTTCCGTCCCATCACTGGGGGTGCTGGGTCGTTCAGGGGATTGATTGAGAGGCAACAGGCAACGTTGTGTCGGAAGCCCAGGATGCTGCCGAACTAAAGTCCCTAATTAGCCGTGGCGGCGAGGAACACTAAACTGTTACTGGTGAGAAGTAGTAGGCCTAGTGATCCAGCCAGAGGCACATTGGCCATTCAAACCCGTCACAAGTCTTAGGCTGCTGTGGTGTGTGATGTGCTTTTTAAAGCCTACACTGCAGGCAGGCAGCAGAGCTTGAAAGCCTCGCTCCCTCCGCTGGCACAGAATCATCTGGTTGTGTGGGAACCAGCCTTTTGGCTGTGTGCAAGAAGCGCTGGGTGGAAACCGCTGGGGACTGCAATCGTTGTTGTTGTGCTCAATTCAATTTGGCCATTTGCGCCTTGGCGATGGTTTTGGATAATGTCAAATTTTTTATTCCATGCTTTTGCATGGGCTGTAGAGATGTTAGAGGGTTAGGCTACTGTATAGGTAGGCATACATGACTTGGACCAAGTCAACAAATCTTTTAGCCTAAGTTATAGCCTTGTAATTGAAATGAATTTAAATAGATGTAAATTCAATCACATTCTTTCAAACCTAACGTCTAGACCTAACCAGTGCTGCTGAGTTGTTTTTGTAAAGTGCCAAGTCTAGGACCAAAAGGTTCCTTAACAGCTTCTACCCCCAAGCCATAGGACTGCTGAACAATTAATCAAATGGCCACCCAGACTATTTACATTGACCCCACCCCCCTTTGTTTTTACAATGCTGCTACTTGCTGTGTATTATCGATGCATTGCCACTTTACAAATTACCTCGACTAACGTGTACCCCCGCACATTTTTTTTTGTGTTACTTTTTGATATAAACAAAAAAAGAAACGTCCTCTCACTGTCAACTGCATTTATTTTCAGCAAACTTAACATGTGTAAATATTTGTATGAACATAACAAGATTCAACAACTGAGACATAAACTGAACAAGTTCCACAGACATGTGACTAACAGAAATTGAATAATGTGTCCCTGAACAAACGGGGGGGGTCAAAATCAAAGTAACACTCAGTATCTGCTGTGGCCACCAGCTGCATTAAGTACTGCAGTGCATCTACTCCTCATGGACTGCACCAGATTTGCCAGTTCTTTCTGTGAGATGTTACCTCACTCTTCCACCAAGGCACCTGCAAGTTCCCGGACATTTTTGGGGGGAATGGCCCTAGCCCTCACCCTACGATCCAACAGGTCCCAGACGTGCTCAATGGGATTGAGATCCGGGCTCTTTGCTGGCCATGGCAGAACACTGTCATTCCTGTCTTGCAGGAAATTACGCACAGAACGAGCAGTATGGCTAGTGGCATTGTCATGCTGGAGGGTCATGTCAGGATGAGCCTGGAGGAAGGGTACCACATGAGGGAGGAGGATGTCTTCCCTGAAATGCACAGCGTTGAGATTGCCTGCAATGACAACAAGCTCAGTCCGATGACGCTGTGACACACAGCCCCAGACCATGATGGACCCTCCACCTCCAAATCGATCCCTCTCCAGAGTATAGGCCTCGGTGTAACGCTCATTCCTTTGACGATAAACGCGAATCCGAGACAAAACCGGGACTCGTCAGCGAAGAGCACTTTTTGCCAGTCCTGTCTGGTCCAGCGACGGCGGGTTTAAGCCCATAGGCGACGTTGTTGCCGGTGATGTCTGGTGAGGACCTGCATTACAACAGGCCTACAAGCTCTCAATCCAGCCTCTCTCAGCCTTTTGCGGACAGTCTGAGCACTGATGGAGGGATTGTGCGTTCCTGGTGTAACTCAGACAGTTGTTGTTGCCATCCGGTACCGGTCCCGCAGGTGTAATGTTCGGATGTACCGATCCTGTGCAGGGGGTGTTACACGTGATCTGCCACTGCGAGGACGATCAGCTGTCCGTCCTGTCTCCCTGTAGCGCTGTCTTAGGCATCTCACAGTAAGGACATTGCAATTTATTGCCCTGCCACATCTGCAGTCCTCATGCCTCCTTGCAGCATGCCTAAGGCACGTTCACGCAGATGAGCGGGACCCTGAGCATCTTTCTTTTGGTGTTTTTCAGAGTCAGTAGAAAGGCCTTTTTTAGTGTCTTAAGTTTTCATAACTGTGACCTTAATTGCCTACCGTCTGTAAGCTGTTAGTGTCTTAACGACTAGAGGTCGACCGATTAATCGGAATGTTCGATTAATTAGGGCCGATTTCAAGTTTTCATAACAATCGGTAATCGGCATTTTGGATACCGATTATGGACGATTATATTGCAATCCACAAGGAGAATGCGTGGAAGGCTGTCCACCTGTTACGCGAGTGCAGGCAGCAAGGAGCCATGGTAAGTTGCTAGCTAGCATTAAACTTATCTTATAAAAAACAATCAATCTTAACATAATCACTAGTTAACGACACATGGTTGATGATATTACTAGTTTAACTAGCTTGTCCTGCGTTGCATATAATCAATGCGGTGCCTGAAACTGTCACTTCTCTTGCGTTCAGTGGAAGCAGAGTCAGACCATTTCTTCCTAACAAAGACCATAATTAATTTGCCAGAATTTTACATAATTATGACATAACATTGAAGGCTGTGCAATGTAACAGCAATATTTAGACTTAGGGTTGCCACGCAGTCGATAAAATACGGAACGGTTCCGTATTTCACTGAAAGAATAAACGTTTTGTTTTCGAAATGATAGTTTCCGGATTTGACCATATTAATGGCCTAAGGCTCGTATTTCCGTGTGTTTATTATATTATAATTAAGTCTATGATTTGATATTTGATAGAGCAGTCTGACTGAGCGGTGGTAGGCAGCAGCAGGCTCGTAACCATTCATTCAAACTGCACTTTCCTCCGTTTGCCAGCAGCTTTTCGTAATGCTTGAAGCACAGCTCTGTTTATGACTTCAAGCCTATCAACTCCCGAGATTAGGCTGGCAATACTATAGTGCCTATAAGAACATCCAATAGTCAAAGGTCTATGAAATACAAATGGTATAGAGAGAAATAGTCCTATAATAACTACAACCTAAAACTTCTTAACTGGGAATGTTGAAGACTCATGTTAAAAGGAACCACCAACTTTCATATGTTCTGATGTTCTCAGCAAGGAACTTAAATGTTAGCTTTTTTACATGGCACATATTACACTTTTACTTTCTTCTCCAACACTGTTTTTGCATTATTTAAACCAAATTGAACATGTTTCATTATTTATTTGAGGCTAAATTGATTTTAATTATGTATTATATTAAGTTAAAATAAAAGTGTTAATTGTTCATTCAGTATTGTTGTAATTGTCATTATTACAAATATATATAAACAAAAATTGACCGATTAATCAGTATCGGCCTTTTTGGTCTTCCAATAATCGGTATCGGCATTGAAAAATCATAATCGGTCGACCTCTATTAACGACCGTTCCACAGGTGTATGTTCATTAATTGTTTATGGTTCATTGAACAAGCATGGGAAACAGTGTTTAAACAATTTACAATGAAGATCTGTGAAGTTATTTGGATTTTTACGAATTATCTTTGAAATACAGGGTCCTGAAAAGGGACGTTTCTTTTTTTGCCGAGTTTATATATATATAGTTAGTTTATTTAGTCAATTCTTTCTTAACTCTATTTCTTGAACTGCATTGTTGGTTATGGGCTTGTAAGTAACCATTTCACGGTAAGGTCTACTACACCTGTTGTATTCGGCGCATGTGACAAATATAATGGGATTACATTTTTTATTTGATTTAATGATTGAGTCTAGAACAGCAGTCTTTAGTATTGGTTCTTTCTTAGCTGTTGGTCTACCCTAGCGTAATGAGCAGGTGTAGGGTGAGGCAAGTTAGACATGGTCCAGCTTGGCTCCTTTATGTTGAGCACAGCCAGTTATAGCCAGTCTCCAGTGTGGCCCAGTCCAGCCCTACTGGCACAACAACAGGCCCACAACAATAGGAGAGGAGGCTCACGGTTGTTACTCTGCCTCTGAAGTAAACTGTTTCATGGAGTGGTTCTGTACACAGTCCAAGGTGACAGCTGTTTGAAACGGCACCATACGAGACACTGTTTAGACTGTCTTATGTAAAAGTGTTGGTGTTTTTTCTGTTTTGTCATTTTGAATTGTTTTATGTTCTAGCTGAACTTTATCTGAAGTTCAACTGTGTGATTAAAGCCAACCATGCTTCAAGCTCTCTTAAAACAGGAGAAAACATTTCACACTGAGGTCATTCAGATAAATTAGAATCTGTGTCCTGGCACCAGAGGCTATGTTGTCTAGTGTTGCCATTTTGATTCCAAGGATTTACATGCTATCAACGTTTTATCTTCTGACAGTATACAAAATGGTGACTGGCTCTATCAAATCATCCCAGACCATTTTAGCAAATATTTCGTTCATTTTCCATACCTCTACTTCGAGCAAAATTACAGTACAACGTTTTTTGAAAAAGTCAGGTTACAGTAGGCTAAATGACAGTAAATTAAGTCTATGGCCTTTTTACCCTACAGCCAGACTATATCTAGCTTACTTCTTTGCTAATGTAGGCCTAGTCTGCTCCATTGTGATGGCAAGGCCATTCCCACCGAGCACGCCACGTCATTTCAGTGTGGAAATTTGGGTCATATTTGGTTGAGACGTTAATCAATGAGATTTCAAACGTTATTCACCCGCTCAAAAAGACAGCCAGAAGTTTGTTGAATTCCCAAGGTGTTATCAGTATGCTTTCAACCATCTAAAAGCACAACCAAATTCCAATGGAAAAACAATGTCTGATTTTTGGTTTAGTTGTCATCTAAATGTGTTATATGTGAATACAATGGGAGATATGTTATATTTATACAACAATTGAATGTGTTATGCTTCATCTAATAGCACAACCAAATGACCTGCATTGCACTTGAGATCACATTAAAAGTACCCTCTTAGAAAGAAAGGTGCTGTCTAGAACCTAAAAGGGTTCTTTGGCTGTCCCCATAGGATAACCCTTTGAAGAACCTATTTTGGGTGTCATGTAGAACTCTTTACACAGAGGGTTCTACATAGAACCCAAAAGAGTTCTACCTGGAACCAAAAAGGGTTATTCTATGGGGAAAGCCGCAGAACCATTTTGGAACCCTTTTTTTCTAAGAGTGTACATAGTGCAAGTGATCAATACTGTTCGAGATTCTGTGCAGATTATTACAGCAATTGTGAAGATCTTCAGAGACCTGCGACCTTTGCATGTTATCTTGAACATGCACACTTCTATTGTTACATAAGAAGACATTTACAGTGCCTTCGGAAAGTATTCAGACCCCTTGACTTTTACACACAATACCCCATAATGACAAAGCGAAAACAGTTTAAAAAGAAAATGTTACCAAATGTATGAAACATTCTAAACAGAAATACCTTATTTACATAAGTATTCAGACCCTTTGCTATTATACTCGAAACTGAGCTCAGGTACATCCTGTTTCCATTGATCATCCTTGAGATGTTTCTACAACTTGATTGGAGTCCACCTGTGGTAAATTCTATTGATTGGACATGATTTGGAAAGTCACACACCTGTCTATATAAGGTCCCACAGATGAGAGTGCATGTCAAAAACCAAGCCATGAGGTCGAACTCTTTGGCCTGAATGCGTCACGTCTCGAGGATACCTTGCACCATCCCTACGGTGAAGCATGGTGGTGGCAGCATCATGCTGTGGGGATGTTTTTCAGCGACAGGGACTGGGAGACTAGTCAGGATCGAGGCAAAGATGAACGGAGCAAAGTACAGAGAGATCCTTGATGAAAACCTGCTTCAGAGCGCTCAGGACCTCAGGCTGAGGCGAAGGTTCACCTTCCATCAGGACAATGACGCTAAGCACACAGCCAAGACAACGCAGGAGTGGCTTCGGGACAAGTCTCTGAATGTCCTTGAGTGGCCCAGCCAGAGCCCGGACTTGAACCCAATCGAACATCTCTGGAGAGACATGACAATAGCTGTGCACCAATGCTCCCCATCCAACCTGACAGAGCTTGAGAGGATCTGCAGAGAAGAATGGGAGAAACTCCCCAAATACAGGTGTGCCAAGCTTGTAGCATCATACTCAAGAAAACTCGATGCTGTAATCGCTGCCAAAGGTGCTTCAACAAACTACAGAGTAAAGTATCTGAATACTTACAGTGGGGAGAACAAGTATTTGATACACTGCCGATTTTGCAGGTTTTCCTACTTACAAAGCATGTAGAGGTCTGTAATTCTTATCATAGGTACACTTCAACTGTGAGAGACGGAATCTAAAACAAAAATCCAGAAAATCACATTGTATGATTTTTAAGTAATTAATTTGCATTTTATTGCATGACATAAGTATTTGATCACCTACCAACCAGTAAGAATTCCGGCTCTCACAGACCTGTTAGTTTTTCTTTAAGAAGCCCTCCTGTTCTCCACTCATTACCTGTATTAACTGCACCTGTTTGAACTCGTTACCTGTATAAAAGACACCTGTCCACACACTCAATCAAACAGACTCCAACCTCTCCACAATGGCCAAGACCAGAGAGCTGTGTAAGGACATCAGGGATAAAATTGTAGACCTGCACAAGGCTGGGATGGGCTACAGGACAATAGGCAAGCAGCTTGGTGAGAAGGCAACAACTGTTGGCGCAATTATTAGAAAATGGAAGAAGTTCAAGATGCCGGTCAATCACCCTTGGTCTGGGGCTCCATGCAAGATCTCACCTCTTTGGGCATCAATGATCATGAGGAAGGTGAGGGATCAGCCCAGAACTACACGGCAGGACCTGGTCAATGACCTGAAGAGAGCTGGGACCACGGTCTCAAAGAAAACCATTAGTAACACACTACGCCATCATGGATTAAAATCCTGCAGCGCACGCAAGGTCCCCCTGCTCAAGCCAGCGCATGTCCAGGCCCGTCTGAAGTTTGCGAATGACCATCTGGATGATCCAGAGGAGGAATGGGAGAAGGTCATGTGGTCTGATGAGACAAAAATAGAGCTTTTTGGTCTAAACTCCACTCGCCGTGTTTGGAGGAAGAAGAAGGATGAGTACAACCCCAAGAATACCATCCCAACCGTGAAGCATGGAGGTGGAAACATCATTCTTTGGGGATGCTTTTCTGCAAAGGGGACAGGATGACTGCACCGTATTGAGGGGAGGATGGATGGGGCCATGTATCGCGAGATCTTGGCCAACAACCTCCTTCCCTCAGTAAGAGCATTGAAGATGGGTCGTGGCTGGATCTTCCAGCATGACAACGACCCGAAACACACAGCCAGGGCAACTAAGGAGTGGCTCCGTAAGAAGCATCTCAAGGTCCTGGAGTGGCCTAGCCAGTCTCCAGACCTGAACCCAATAGAAAATCTTTGGAGGGAGCTGAAAGTCCGTATTGCCCAGCGACAGCCCCGAAACCTGAAGGATCTGGAGAAGGTCTGGAGGGAGGAGTGGGCCAAAATCCCTGCTGCAGTGTGTGCAAACCTGGTCAAGAACTACAGGAAACGTATGATCTCTGTAATTGCAAACAAAGGTTTCTGTACCAAATATTAAGTTCTGCTTTTCTGATGTATCAAATACTTATGTCATGCAATAAAATGCAAATGAATTACTTAAAAATCATACAATGTGATTTTCAGGATTTTTGTTTTAGATTCCGTCTCTCACAGTTGAAGTGTACCTATGATAAAAATGACAGACCTCTACATGCGTTGTAAGTAGTAAAACCTGCAAAATCGGCAGTGTATCAAATACTTGTTCTCCCCACTGTATGTGAATGTGATATTTCAGTTTTTTTTTTTAAATACATTTGCAAGCATTTCTAAAAAACAGTTTTTGCTTTGTCATTATGGGGTATTGTGTGTAGATTGCTGAAGGAATAAAAACAATTTCAACAATTTTAGAATAAGGCTGTAACGTAACAAAATGTGGAAAAAGTCAAGGGTTCTGAATACTTTCCAAAGGCACTGTATCAAGTTACAGTATGCTAACCTTTAAATGTGGCAATGGATGTGTTACTCATTATTATAAGTTTGAAAAAATACTGTTACATTAGTTTGTAAGATAGCCTTAACTTTAGGATATTTAATGTATTACAAAATATTTTTGAATTGTGTTTGATTGACAGTGCAGGATAAGTTTCATCTGAGCCACTGTGTAAGGTTCTGCTTTTATTTTCTTAGTCAACCTTGTGTTCTTTTTCTTTGTGTTCTGGAACGTAGCCCTTTTTCTTTGTGTTCTGGAACGTAGCACTGTTTCTTTGTGTTCTGGAACGTAGCCCTTTTTCTTTGTGTTCTGGAACGTAGCACTGTTTCTTTGTGTTCTGGAACGTAGCCCTGTTTCTTTGTGTTCTGGAACGTAGCCCTTTTTTTTGTGTTCTGGAACGTAGCACTGTTTCTTTGTGTTCTGGAACTTAGCCCTGTTTCTTTGTGTTCTGGAACGTAGCACTGTTTCTTTGTGTTCTGGAACATAGCCCTGTTTCTTTGTGTTCTGGAACGTAGCCCTTTTTCTTTGTGTTCTGGAACGTAGCCCTGTTTCTTTGTGTTCTGGAACGTAGCCCTGTTTCTTTGTGTTCTGGAACGTAGCCCTGTCTTTCATTTTTGTTCATTGATTTCCCCCCGTGTTCATTTCTCGCCTGGTCTCATCGGCTCCCTGTTCAGTTCTTTCTGTTTGTATGGTTGTGAGGTATTGTTTGTTTTTGACTGCCTAACTGTGGTTGACCATTGGCTGCGACCACGATTCCTGCCGTCTGTGAAGGCTTAATAAACATCTGCCGCGCTCTGCGCGTGAATCTACTCCTTTTTCTCCCTTAGTGTTCATTAGACACTGACTTAATCCCATTCTTTAACTTTTATTTTTGTTCAGTTGGAGACGTGAATCCAACATATCATTTGGTAACATGTCGACAAGTTAATAGGCTTTTTACTGTATTGTAAAAGTGATTTTGAATTGTGTTTGGTGAACAAATTCCAGCTTGTCTACAAATTAATAATTTCTATGTTGGATTCACGTCTAAATCTCAATCAAGAATCAACGTTAAAGAAAAGTACTAAATCAAATTTAACTTTATTAAAAGTTTATTTTGATTTAGTCCTATTCTTTAACTTTGTCTACAAATGACTAACTGGAATTAAAGAAGTGAATGAATATGACTAAATCTAATAATTTATGAGGACATAATCCCGTGGTTGAAATTTCACCCTCAAAACAACTGCAATCCAGGTCATAACAACAAAAATCCTATGTATTTTCCACAGATTCTACCTCACAATACGTTGACAAATTACATCAAAACAACGTTGATTCAACTATTTTGTGGCCAGTGGGTTCTGCCTATCATAGTTATTAGATCCCGGATCTATTGATGCTAAAATATTCAGGCTTTTGGAGAAGGCTCTGCAGACTCATTTTCCCCTCAGTTCTGACTGATGCACAACCGACCGGCGAAGTTCTCTTGAGACATTTGTTGCCTTTTGAAGCTGCCCGAGTAAAAGGAGGGTTTTGTAGGGTAAGCTCATGCCAGAAGCAACATCTGCAGTGAAAATGGGAGGTCCTGCCTTGTCAGAGTTTGATATAGGCCTCAGTGACCGCCTTAGACTCCAAATAATACAGCAATCTGTTTTTACAGGTTTTTTGGACTGAAGACTGCCCTCCCACATCCACTGTCAACATCCTATTTTAGTTGATATACTTCAAACATTTTGTTACTCCGTATAGGCCAATTTTTCTCTTATACTGAGTTTTTTTGTATGAAGTTTCCAGATAACTAGGCCCTTGCTTTGATATGCAAGCTGTCATTTGATTGACATTCATCAAACTACAACCTCTAGACGTGTGTGTGTGATACGGGTGCACATTTCTACAGTGGGTACCTGTAGCTCAGTGTCAATTTGACATTTACATTTTAATCATCTTATCCAGAGCTCCTTACAGAAAAAATTTGGGTTAAGTGCCTTGCTCAAGGGCACATCGGCAGATTTTTCACCTAGTCGGCTCGGGGTTCGAACCAGCTACCATTCGGTTACTGGCACCACGCTCTTAACCACTAGGCTACCTGCTGAGAGAGACGGGGTTGTGGTCCTTACTGCTCTTTGTTAGGAATTCCTCCGAGTTCTCCGTTGAAGAGATGAGCGTCTCAGATGTGGGCCTGATCACTGCGTCAGTATTACAGGGTTAAATGGGTCCACAGGGTTAACTGGGGGTCCCTGGCACTGTCAGAACTGTTAGCGGTGCTGCCGAGACCAGTTTGGAGGAGGCACTGATGTAGCTAGGTAGAGGCTAACCAGCTTTGACAGCTCTGAAAACAAGTGGGCCAGTAAGGTGGCGAGGCTACGTTCTGCTACTGTATCATCTGCTGGAGGGGGGGGGGGGTATTCATCTGATACCCACAAACAGACTCCGCTCACTTAAGTGTTTTCCACATCAGCGAGCCGGGAAAAAAAGACGCCATGTTTTAGGTTTCCATCCTCACAGTTGTGCCTGAAAGAGAAACTATTTAGCAGTTCTTATGTCTGAACCGAAGCCCACACTCAAACCAGACGCCCCTTAGAGGGGTATCAGGACTGGTTAGATGAACAGGACGAAGATGCGTAGTGTTGATTTGCCACCTACTCAGATTAAATAAGAAACGAACGCATTGCTCTAAATCTCAACTGATATTTTATCAATAGATTGTAACCATGTGCCGAATAAAGGCTTGTTCTATAACCATCTCATTGTTTTAAATCAAAGTTTCAGGTCGAAAACTGTGTCCAGGTGACTGGCGGATATAAAAAGAGTTGCCATTTCCCCTGGAAGTTACACTCTTAACAACCCAGTCAAAAATCACAAAGTGTCTTCACTTTCCCCAAATGAAACCCAAACGGCCGTGGTTGGTCACGAGTGAGCAGTGTCTCGGTTGAAAGCCTTGCCACCCACGGTGTGGACCATGTCAGGAATGTTCCCTCCCTGGGATGTGACTCGTACTGCCTAGAGTCTTAATGGCTCCCAGACTGGCCCCGTGTTAGAGTCCAAGGCTCTGTGGAGGCTGGGCCTGTTTAACCAGCAGTAAACTGCTATGTCTTGGGCTATCTGATATGATAAAGTAGAGGCAGACCCCTGGGCCTGAGCAGTCTGATCCGAAACTCCAGGGTGCCGATCAGGTCACTGCGATCAGATCCTGAGGTGGATGCTTCTCGGCTTCACGAAGGTGACTGCATGCAAGAGTCACGTCAAACTTAGCCTAGACATTTTAGACACTCGTTTGATAGTAAGTCTACGAATAGCAGGTATTGGCCTATTCATTGCCTAGAGAATAAATATTTCCCAGAAAGCTCCTTTGTAAAGATCAGGCATCACTGCTTGGTCAGCCATCCATTGTTGCGCCAACATATTATGAGCCCGTAACCCAATTGGCTGAAGTCCATGTCAGTTTAGCACTTTAGAACATTGCTTAAGAAGTAACCAGGCCCATAAGTCGTCAAATGAATCACTTACCGAGGGCTAATGAAATGCCCAGGCAATTTTCAACTGTGATTCCTGCAGGCTTCATCAATGTGAGTCTGTGTTGACCAAGAGTTCACAGAGTTAAATCTGCCTCTCCTCTGCCCACATGACTCCTACCAGAGTGAGCGGGAGGCTTTGAAGAACCTGTAGTCAATGAGGTAGTGGTGCCATTAAAGTTGATTACCAGGTTTCGAAAATGACTTGCTTTGAGGTCAATGAGAGGTCAATGAGGTCAATGAGCCAAGCTGAGAAGGCTAGTTGGATCACATCTTGTCTTCTGATGTAAAAATTACTTTTTAACCGTGCTGTTTGGCCAGCCAGACTCTATATCAGGGGGCGGCTGATGTAATTGCTACGCAGAAGCGCACAGAGTAGTAGCCGTGAAGTGTCAAACCGCCAGCCTAATGCTGCTGATGTATGACCACGGTTAGACGGTGGTTTATGCGGCGCCGTGTTGTGCCGCGTCTTTGGGATGACGTAGAAATAGAACAAAGCGGATTAGGATGCCTAAAAAGATGAAGGGTTGGAATTACCAGTCGTGAACTTCATCGCGGTGCGCTCCCCATTTCAAGCAAAGTGTCATTGATGTTGTCGATTTCAAATTGTACAGGACCATAAGTATGTGTGTCAAAACTGTCTTCTATTGATTGGGATTGAAATGGATTCCCACCTAGTGTGGAGACAGACACACTTCCACAACTTGAGCTCTTGTTTTTGTTGTTTGACAACTTTAATCCATTCAACAATGTTTCTCGTATTCTGATTCTGATATTTTCGGAACTCTTTTTCAAACAGGGACACTCAGGCAGTTTATGTAACGTAGTCGGCTCATTGGCATTCAGCTTGGAATAGCACCCTGGCAGACACCTATTCACCTGGGAGCATGTTCTGGGCATGGAAGTTGAGACAAAGGAGGATATAGCCTACATTATAAGTTGACATTCTTGAAATGTGTGGAAAAATATTAAGTTGCCAAGTAGGCTACAGTATCATATTAACATGACAATGTTATGATGAGGCAGACTTGCAGCAAATGTCTCTACGTTTGTTTGTTTGGCTCACATTCCTGTGAACACCTCTCCAAACATATGCAGTATCCCGTCATGGAGGTGGGTGGTTGTGGTGGGCTAGGTCAGGGGCAGAGCCAGGGGCCGGGCAGGGGGTCCTCTGGGATTACACGGCTAATCTGAGGACAGACGAGGGACACCTGTGCCCCCACATAATTCAGACTGGAGGATTATGGGAGCCACACTGCGCTAATGAGGGGAGGACGCTTGGCTGGGCTTGGCAAGGACACACAGACAGACTGGGTTACTGGAGGGAGGGCCAGAGTGGAGGGAACTCCTGAGGGAGGGACAGCGAAGTGCCGCCTGATGGCTCTGGCTGTCATCCACACTATTATGACCCGACTGTTGCAGCCACGTGTGTCTGACCGTCTGAGAGAGCACGGCACGCACCGTATGTTGAGCAACTCTTAGATTATTGTTACTACGTCAACTCGTCGATACCGGAATTGACTTTCTACAGAATCAAAGTGCATGTTGTGGTCTACAGACTGTTTAGTCAAAAAGCCAACAGAGATGAGAGCCGATCGCTTTGATTGTTCTATTATGCAACGGAATGGAATTTGATTAGCGGGCGTCGTGTCATCAGCGTTCTCCTCTCTTGTGGGTTTAGCCCCTCACACTGTCTGGCCGTGTGTGCACAGCACGGCGCTGATCCAACCCACTCTGCCTTCGCCTCGGCTGGGAAAGCATTCTCATGTCGGCCCTGGCCCGGAGAAAAGCAGACTGGATACGCGGCTCAGGAAACGCTGAGGAAATAGAGTCATGTGAGAAAGCCAAGCGGAGAGGCCTGGCTGGCTGGCTGAAGAGGAGCCCACTCCAGTCCCAGATTCAGTGCTGTGTGTGCGTCTGTGCGACAGCTGAACAAAGAGCACAGCCATCTCGCCAAACCATGCAGATCAGAAAAGCCTCCAGTACGCTCTCCTAGTCTGTACTATTCCACAGCTATACTACAGCTGTATTACAAAATACTACTGGTATACTACAACTATACTACAGGTCCCTGGATCTTCCTGACACTATTGCATGCAGTGGATGCGGGCCTGGATCTCATGGTTGGACTGTAGGCGGGTAGGAGGGCCCAGCAGTCCAGAAGATCATCTGACAGGTCCTGGATCAGTGACAGGAGGGCAGGAGGAGAGAGGAGCATGCGCTATCCCTCATTGTAGTTAGACAGTCCCCTGGGTCTTATCAATCGAGGCAAAGGAATGATCTGAGGGGACACGGGCGGGGAGAGATGCTGCATTGCAGACACTTTTTGTATCTTCTCAATCATTTGTTGTCCGTGTAAAAAGTTCATCTGAGCGTCTAAATGACTCGTACTACGCCCGGCTAACTATGCTTTGAAGCATTTTTGGAAGTTATATTAAGGGTTAGATTGTCTTGATATAACAAATAAATATATGTGTTGAATGTTGCATGGCCAGTTAATTAGTTCCATTACCCAACAGGTGTTTTTATTTATTACTTTTGACATATTTGCATGACTCGCAGGTGTTTTTCTAGAGGGGAACTCAGAGCTGGCAATCGGGTGTAGACTGAGGATGTCACTGTCCTCTTAAAGACGAGGTTAATGATCCCTGTCAGAAATAGACAGACGCTGTTGAACTTCCTTCTGGGCCTCAGTCATTTTCCTATGATTTACCAGTGTGTTCAGTAAGGTTGCGATCAGAGTTCCCAAGTTGACTCTTTTATAGACTAATCACATGGCTATGTAAGAAGTTGGCACAAATGAGTTGGCTGTTGGCATACTGTTTTTTTCAACGCCCTGTTTCAGATTTTTTCACCTTTGAAAAGCTTGACTCACTCTTCCAAGCCGAGAAATGAATTAGCCTAATTGACATAGCCTATCTCAAAGTGAAGACATAGCCCATGTTCGGTGAAGGTTCTCCGCTGGTCTGTGACGACAGCGAATGAAGCAAATAAATTCAATAAATCGTGTTTTTTGTTGTTGTTGTAGCTGTCGGAGGCAATTTCCCTTGGACCTCGAGGGAGGTGGTGGAGGGAGGTGGAAGGTTTGAGCCAAGTGCCGCCTGTCTGTCTGCCTGTCTGTCTGCCTGGCCTGTATGAGTCATGTAATGGGAGGCTGGCGCAGAGCTCCTGCTCGGTCCCCTGTGTCTGTGGTCTGTATGGCACACTGAGTTTAAATCAATATCTGGGCTGTTTATTTAAAGGTGATGGGGTCGTTAGTCAATGGAGGTCCTCATTCGCGGTGCACGGAGGGGACTGTATTTCCCGTCCAAACACAGAGAATGTGTATTTCGCGAAGGTTGTCCACATCGTGTGTTTTATGTGCCACGCGGGACAGGGCTGCTGGATATCCATCACATTTCTAGTTGTTAGCCAGGAGTTCAAAAGGAGAATGTCCTTCACCAATAGGCTCCTATTCTCAGCGGTGGATTTCCCAATTCGGTAGTATGAAGTAGGTCTTCACAGACCCGTATGTTTTCACGAGGCTGAATGTGTCCTTGGATTGGATCTATCTTCCTCAGAGAAGACACATTCACACCAAATTGCTACTACTGAACGGACCATGTATGCCTAGATGTTAGCGAACATGTTAGACCCTTTTAGAAGCTGGAGAGGAAGACCAGCCTTGTTTACAGTGTACAGAAAATACCTCAGGTCATCAACCAGGAAGGCCAAGAGATGACACGTTTCGTTCTGCCGAATGAGCTATCTCTGCCTTTCAGTTTGTTCAAGACTATTTTTTAACTTGTGCAATGCAGATTGTGTTGACTACGGTAGGCTACTTCACAACACCAGGAGCCAATTAAAAGAGTAGTGCAATGACATCCCTGTTGGGCATATTTTATTTTGACTATAAAGTTCACGTCAAAGTTTATTGGCCAATATTTTGTCCGTAAATGTCTAGGCGTACATAACACTACGACCTATGTGTGTCTCACTGCTCATAAAACAACCATTAGTGTTGTTTCTATCTCAATAGCTAGGCTATTTAGGCATGCAATGCCTAAATAGGGGCCTAACATATTAGCAAGGGCTATTGCAGTCTGTTCTCCACAAGCCACTTCAGTTGGCCCACAAATTGAGCATGTTACTGAACTGAGGATGGTCATCCATTTTGTAGGTGAGAGAGGGGGTCAAGTGGAGTTGCGAGGCTGTTCCTCTCCTCTCACCAGTCAACAACACCCCGTCCATACACGCACACTTTCTCCCGTAGCCTCCGATGAGGGAAACCCGAACCGGGCGCTATAAGAGCATGTCACAGCTCATTAGGGGGAAGGGGGTGGGTGTATAAAGGTGCTAGAAGTGGCCTCTGCTTGAGTTGGAGCGTCACCAAGGACAGGAAGCTAGCCCACAGGGCCGAGCGTGCAGCACTAAGTCAGCCAGCCAGCAGTCTGCACTACTGCACCTACGTCAGTGACACTGCCACAAATCCATCTGTCCCGGGGGCCAAGGGCTACTGCCGGGCTCCAAACATAACAAGGCAGCAGGAAGGAGGAATTAACTTTCATTAATTGTTTCGCCTCCCTAATTCGAGCATGTCATCTGATTGATGTATAGGGGTTGCGTTTCAGTGGCTCTGTGTGTTTAATACGCTGGCCACTGCTTGCGGGTTTATGTCACTTTATTGTGACGGGCTGCTCAGGTCTAGTGTTCCCTTTTAATGTGCTTAGGGAAAGAAAGGGGGGTAGCTACTAGCTAGCAATGTTAGCAGTCTGGTTCCTGGCCAGACAGTCGATGGAGCTCAGTTGCCTCCAGTTCCCTCCAGTCAGCAGGCTGCTTGTCTCAGTGCTCCTACTGAATACTAATGTAATGTTCTGTTCGCACAGTGGTGGGAGACAGTGAGGGCATGGCAAGCTAGTAGGCAGACGAGTGCTTGTGTTGTATCCTCACATGGCCTTTTCCCCAGCAGCCATCACCATGAGAAAAAAATACTACCGTTTACTGTAGAACTCTGTAGTATCCCTCGATCATGTATAGTACTGACTATATAATTTTGTAAATACTGTAGAATACTGTACTACACACTGTATTGATATGCTATTCCCCTCCCCCATATCCCAATTACTGCCACCCATGAGTGAGAAACCTACATGCCAAGTATAGACCGTATATTGTGTTCCCTACAGGTTATAGAAAAGAGCAGAAGCCCTGAACCCAGCTGTTCAGACCCCAGTCCTACCTACTTACAGGTTATAGAAAAGAGCAGAAGTCCTGAACCTAGCTGTTCAGACCCCAGTCCTACCTACTTACAGGTTATAGAAAAGAGCAGAAGTCCTGAACCCAGCTGTTCAGACCCCAGTCCTACCTACTTACAGGTTATAGAAAAGAGCAGAAGTCCTGAACCTAGCTGTTCAGACCCCAGTCCTACCTACTTACAGGTTATAGAAAAGAGCAGAAGCCCTGAACCTAGCTGTTCAGACCCCAGTCCTACCTACTTACAGGTTATAGAAAAGAGCAGAAGTCCTGAACCTAGCTGTTCAGACCCCAGTCCTACCTACTTACAGGTTATAGAAAAGAGCAGAAGCCCTGAACCTAGCTGTTCAGACCCCAGTCCTACCTACTTACAGGTTTTAGAAAAGAGCAGAAGTCCTGAACCTAGCTGTTCAGACCCCAGTCCTACCTACTTACAGGTTATAGAAAAGAGCAGAAGTCCTGAACCCAGCTGTTCAGACCCCAGTCCTACCTACTTACAGGTTATAGAAAAGAGCAGAAGTCCTGAACCTAGCTGTTCAGACCCCAGTCCTACCTACTTACAGGTTATAGAAAAGAGCAGAAGTCCTGAACCTAGCTGTTCAGACCCCAGTCCTACCTACTTACAGGTTATAGAAAAGAGCAGAAGTCCTGAACCTAGCTGTTCAGACCCCAGTCCTACCTACTTACAGGTTATAGAAAAGAGCAGAAGTCCTGAACCTAGCTGTTCAGACCCCAGTCCTACCTACTTACAGGTTATAGAAAAGAGCAGAAGTCCTGAACCCAGCTGTTCAGACCCCAGTCCTACCTACTTACAGGTTATAGAAAAGAGCAGAAGTCCTGAACCTAGCTGTTCAGACCCCAGTCCTACCTACTTACAGGTTATAGAAAAGAGCAGAAGTCCTGAACCTAGCTGTTCAGACCCCAGTCCTACCTACTTACAGGTTATAGAAAAGAGCAGAAGTCCTGAACCTAGCTGTTCAGACCCCAGTCCTACCTACTTACAGGTTATAAAAAAGAGCAGAAGTCCTGAACCCAGCTGTTCAGACCCCAGTCCTACCTACTTACAGGTTATAGAAAATAGCAGAAGTCCTGAACCTAGCTGTTCAGACCCCAGTCCTACCTACTTACAGGTTATAGAAAAGAGCAGAAGCCCTGAACCTAGCTGTTCAGACCCCAGTCCTACCTACTTACAGGTTATAGAAAAGAGCAGAAGTCCTGAACCTAGCTGTTCAGACCCCAGTCCTACCTACTTACAGGTTATAGAAAAGAGCAGAAGCCCTGAACCTAGCTGTTCAGACCCCAGTCCCACCTACTTACAGGTTATAGAAAAGAGCAGAAGCCCTGAACCTAGCTGTTCAGACCCCAGTCCTACCTACTTACAGCTTATAGAAAAGAGCAGAAGCCCTGAACCTAGCTGTTCAGACCCCAGTCCTACCTACTTACAGGTTATAGAAAAGAGCAGAAGCTCTGAACCTAGCCGTTGAGACCCCAGTCCTACCTACTTACAGGTTATAGAAAAGAGCAGAAGCTCTGAACCCAGCTGTTCAGACCCCAGTCCTACCTACTTACAGGTTATAGAAAAGAGCAGAAGCCCTGAACCTAGCCGTTGAGACCCCAGTCCCACCTACTTACAGGTTATAGAAAAGAGCAGAAGCCCTGAACCCAGCTGTTCAGACCCCAGTCCTACCTACTTACAGGTTACAGAAAAGAGCAGAAGCCCTGAACCTAGCTGTTCAGACCCTAGTCCTACCTACTTACAGGTTATAGAAAAGAGCAGAAGCCCTGAACCCAGCTGTTCAGACCCCAGTCCTACCTACTTACAGGTTATAGAAAAGAGCAGAAGTCCTGAACGTAGCTGTTCAGACCCCAGTCCTACCTACTTACAGGTTATAGAAAAGAGCAGAAGCCCTGAACCTAGCTGTTCAGACCCCAGTCCTACCTACTTACAGGTTATAGAAAAGAGCAGAAGCCCTGAACCTAGCTGTTCAGACCCCAGTCCTACCTACTTACAGGTTATGGACAATTTGCTCTTTTAGTATTTGTCCAGTAGATTTCCTCAAGGAGAAAGCCCAAACAAAGTAACACAAGCTAATAAAAAAAAAAAGATAATGAAACAAAAAATAATAAAACAAAAACACTATAGTAAATACTACAGTATACTACAGTAATGTCTGCAAAAACACTACAGTGAATACTACAGTATACTACAGTAATGTCTGTAAAAACATTTTAGTAAATACTACAGTGTACTACAGTAATGTTTGCAAAAACACTACAGTGAATACTACAGTATACTACACTCATATCCGCAAAAACACTACGGTAAATACTACGGTATTATTCAGTGTAGTGTTTTTGCACATGAAGCCCACACGATTGAATTTTGCGCCTGTCCCAAATAGCACAATATTCCCTATAAAGTACACGATTTTTGACCAGACGATATCTTCCCCAGTTACTGGTTCCCTACAGTAAAGTTAAGCCTGTATGGCAAATTGATCTCGTGTTATGCATGGTCATTTCGATCCGGTTGTATGCATTTTGGGAAGGATGTTGAACACTGGCCTATCCCTTTATGTCTTCGGTTGTTGAATAAGAGAATTGCATTTTTTTTTTTTTCAGGGAACACTTGGCATGTCATCACCTTCCTTCCCAACCCTGATGCCTGCTGTGTCTCTCAGGCCCTTACACACACATATTGCTTAGATTGAGACACGGGGTTACTCTCCGTCTCCCGACTGTATCCTGGTTTCACTCGGTCATGGAAAACGACACAGTCCCAGGATATTCTCCATCCGTCTTACAGTCGCACTCGTCGCCCTGCGAATCTGGAAAATTCTGTGACGGAAAAACATAGGGCCCGGACCCAGTGCTGAACACACATTGATAGATGATCCTGCCAATTAAAACGGAGAAAAAAGAACCCGAAACTGTACACTGTAAAATTGCCAATTTTTTTCTTCCTTAAGCAGTGGAAAACATTCGCTCTGCACCACTGGTAGCCTGTGTTTATAACTGAGACATGTCCAACAGTCATAGTGGGCTATTCCACAGTAACAGAATGATGCAGACACTCAAAACTTTTAAATGTATGTCAAACAAAACATAAACCAATGATTGCAAAGTAAACAAGCCGTACAACTCTATGCATAGTGTTGTACGGTTTGTTTAACATTGCAATCATTGGTTATTGTTTGACATATATTTGAAAGTGAAAAGCCTTAGCATCGTTCTGTTACTGTGGAATTGCCCATTAATTATTTGGTTGTGTTTCACAACACAGACTGACAATCACTCGAACGAAACGAAACATGTTCTACCAAATCTAGGTTATTTGTTTAAAGTGTAGTTTTCATTTCGAAAGAATAGGTTGTAGCCTAACCCATTTATATAAAATGTGTTGTTTCTGAGTATTTGGAAATGTTATGGTCACGTGTGTTTTGTGTGCGTCAGTGAGTGTACGTGTGCTGCCCCGTGAATTTGGGTGGGTGGTGCGATTTGAGCACCAGCTAATTGTTTCAGTCTTTTCGAATGCACTTGTGGGTAGGGTATAGTCGGGGCCGGGGCCAAAACGAGACAACTGCAGTCTTTGGGGGGAACGTTACATGAAGCAGATGTTATTTGAAAGTAGGGCGAGCGAACGGAAAAAGAAAGGGGTTGTGCAATGGATGATGGAGGTCTTGTTTTTACACATGTAGCAGTTTAACCAACACACACACACACACACACACACACACACACACACACACACACACACACACACACACACACACACACACACACACACACACACACACACACACACACACACACACACACACACACACACACACACTTTACACATGTAACCAACACATGGGTGTTGAATAGTAAGCCTCTAATACAACACATTACTGTCTGCTGCAAGTCACTTTCAAATCCTCCTAACAAAGTAGCTTTTTGTTTGAGATCCCAATTACCAAACAAAACGAAGTAGAAAGTTGTCTTAGTGGCTAAACAATTCAGTTGGATGTTTACAGTTTGTTTTATTGAGGGGTTTAGCTAAAATAACGTTGGTTAAATCTAAGATGACATACTGCATGTGAGACAACCATAGCCGATTGCAGAGAACCCATTTCAACGCCAAAAAGGAGTTTGAATTTCTGTCAATGAGGACGTAACACTGGGTAGACTAATCCAACCACTCCCGTACTGCCTCCCACCCCTATCTTACTCTGTCAGTATGTGATCCCGCCGGTTGCATGTTTGTGTGCATAAAATGCAATCCCACAGAATGATGACACACGCAGCTCCAAACACTCATGGTGCTGTGCCTTGGGGATTAAGTGGTGCTTCATGCTGCTTGTTATAACAGAGGGGTGAAGAGAGGCTTGTCACACACACACACACACACACACACACACACACACACACACACACACACACAGACAGACAGACAGACAGACAGACAGACAGACAGACAGACAGACAGACAGACAGACAGACAGACAGACAGACAGACAGACAGACAGACAGACAGACAGACAGACAGACAGACAGACAGACAGACAGACAGACAGACAGACAGACAGACAGACAGACAGACAGACAGACAGACAGACAGACAGACAGACAGACAGACAGACAGAGAGAGAGAGAGAGAGAGAGACTACAGACTACAGACAGGGGTTATATTTGGTTATCCTCCCCTAGCCCCAGAGTCAGACTCCTTAGTAGGGGGAGACACTCTGTCACCCCTTAACCATAGGGCTCTGGTCAAAAGTAGTGCACTATACAGGGAATAGGGTGCCACTTGGGACGTAGATCTGACAGTGGCATCTGCCATTTTGGGTGGACGTTTCGTACATTTTATAATTGCGATGTTTCTCTGTTTCTCTTTCAGAACTCTATGAACCTTCCTCCAGACAAAGCGCGACTATTGCGGCAGTACGACAACGAGAAGAAGTGGGAACTTATCTGTGATCAGGTGGGATAGTGTTTACTCATCTTCATTAACCTGTTCACAATGTCCTAGTTTAGAATCTAATGTCCGGTGTGACAGTCAGGGACGGACTTGGACCAGAAATCAACATTTCAAACACATCGGCCCATTTTTTCCCCTAGATCCCCATTATTAGCTAAACAATTATAATTTTGTGCAAAAACCCTCAATTTGACCGGCACACTTGGCTAAAGATGGACCAGCCCATCTGGCATTTGCTCGAACTGCCGTATGGCTGGTCCATTTCCGTCTCGTCACTAGTCTAAACAATTGATAGGGCACTCTGTGTGTGTGTGTCGATCCCTTTGCCCATGTACAATTGGTCTCCCACTGCTCCCATTGTCCAGTAGGGCCCTCGGTCCCCCAAGTCCTCACCTAGCTGGTCAAGTTGGTGAGGTGGCCCTGCTGGGGTGCAGATGATTCTGTAGAAAGCAGTACATTCACTCTCTCCAGTGAGTGGAGGGAAGAATGACAGGGGTTTCCCGGTGTGTTCAGCAGCCCGAGTAGGGCTCTGGTCAGAAGTAGTGCACTATATAGGGAATAGGGTGCCATTTGGGATGCAACCAGTGTGTTTTCTGCTTCCCTGAGCAGAGTGAAAAGACGAGAGGGAGAGAGGGACCACCAAGCACTCGCTCAGGCTAAGGATACCATTGATACGCAGCCTCCCTGAACACAATAGACAGAGTGGGGAAGTGGGCAGAATATGCAATTTGCTGCCTGGTCGTTTAAATGTGTTTAGACGTTTTTGAATTGTGACCAGAGTTAATATTCCTGTCAGTGTCACACATCAAGTGATGTGAAGTCGTCTGGCATTTCTCAACGGCTCCATATTCCCTGTTTAGTGTACTATGTTTGTCCATGTACCATAGGGTTCTGGTCAAAACTAGTGTACTACAGGGGAGAGTGGGGTAAGTTGTGCCATTTTTTTACACGCCGTATCACTCCGTCAAGGAAAATATAGTATTCGTTCTAACAAAGATTTCTTCATATATTTCAGGATGTTGTGTATCCCTAGAAATATTCCGAATTCATGTTAACATTACAGTTTTGAAAACATAACTTGTAGAAAAACAGTGGTCTCCCCGGGTATGGCGTAAGTTGAGCCGCGGGACGGTAAATTAAGCCGCCTACAAGTTTCTGTACTGAATTAAATATTACCACTGCCGGTGAAACTGAAAGCGCGAACCACTGCTTTTAACCAGGGCAAGGTGACCGGAAACATGACCGAATACAAACAGTGTAGCTATTCTCTCCGCAAGGCAATCAAACAGGCTAAGTCCCAGTACAGAGACAAAATAGAGTCGCAATTCAACAGCTCAGACACAAGAGGTATGTGGCAGGGTCTACAGTCTATCACGGATTACAAAAAGAAAACCAGCCCCGTCGCGGACCAGGATGTCTTGCTCCCAGACAGGCTAAATAACTTTTTTGCCCGCTTTGAGGACAATACAGTGCCACTGACACGGCCCGCTACCAAAACCTGCGGGCTCTCCTTCACTGCAGCCGAGGTGAGTAAAACATTTAAACGTGTTAACCCTCGCAAGGCTGCAGGCCCAGACGGCATTCCCAGCCGCGTCCTCAGAGCATGCGCAGACCAGCTGGCTGGTGTGTTTACGGACATATTCAATCAATCCTTATCCCAGTCTGCTGTTCCCACATGCTTCAAGAGGGCCACCATTGTTCCTGTTCCCAAGAAAGCTAAGGTAACTGAGCTAAACGACTACCGCCCCGTAGCACTCACTTCCGTCATCATGAAGTGCTTTGAGAGACTAGTCAAGGACCATATCACCTCCACCCTACCGGACACCCTAGACCCACTCCAATTTGCTTACCGACCCAATAGGTCCACAGACGACGCAATCGCAACCACACTGCACACTGCCCTAACCCATCTGGACAAGAGGAATACCTATGTGAGAATGCTGTTCATCGATTACAGCTCAGCATTTAACACCATAGTACCCTCCAAACTCGTCATCAAGCTCGAGACCCTGGGTCTCGACCCCGCCCTGTGCAACTGGGTCCTGGACTTCCTGACGGGCCGCCCCCAGGTGGTGAGGGTAGGTAACAACATCTCCACCCCGCTGATCCTCAACACTGGGGCCCCACAAGGGTGCGTTCTGAGCCCTCTCCTGTACTCCCTGTTCACCCACGACTGCGTGGCCATGCACGCCTCCAACTCAATCATCAAGTTTGCGGATGACACTACAGTGGTAGGCTTGATTACCAACAACGACGAGACGGCCTACAGGGAGGAGGTGAGGGCCCTCGGTGTGTGGTGTCAGGAAAATAACCTCACACTCAACGTCAACAAAACAAAGGAGATGATTGTGGACTTCAGGAAACAGCAGAGGGAGCACCCCCCTATCCACATCGACGGGTCAGTAGTGGAGAAGGTGGAAAGTTTTAAGTTCCTCGGTGTACACATCACGGACAAACTGAATTGGTCCACCCACACAGACAGCGTTGTGAAGAAGGCGCAGCAGCGCCTCTTCAACCTCAGGAGGCTGAAGAAATTCGGCTTGTCACCAAAAGCACTCACAAACTTCTACAGATGCACAATCGAGAGCATCCTGTCGGGCTGTATCACCGCCTGGTACGGCAACTGCTCCGCCCACAACCGTAAGGCTCTCCAGAGGGTAGTGAGGTCTGCAGAACGCATCACCGGGGGCAAACTACCTGCCCTCCAGGACACCTACACCACCCGATGTCACAGGAAGGCCATAAAGATCATCAAGGACAACAACCACCCAAGCCACTGCCTGTTCACCCCGCTATCATCCAGAAGGCGAGGTCAGTACAGGTGCATCAAAGCAGGGACCGAGAGACTGAACAGTCATTTACAAGCTCTACCAAGTTCATCTCAAGGCCATCAGACTGTTAAACAGCCACCACTAACATTTAGCGGCCGCTGCCAACATACTGACTCAACTCCAGCCACTTTAAAAATGGGAATTGATGGAAATTATGTAAAAATGTACCACTAGCCACTTTAAACAATGCCACTTAATATAATGTTTACATACCCTACATTACCCATCTCATATGTATATGTATATACTGTACTCTATATCATCTACTGCATCTTGCCATCTTTATGTAATACATGTACCACTAGCCACTTTAAACTATGCCACTTTATGTTTACATACCCTACAGTACTCATCTCATATGTATATACCGTACTCTATACCATCTACTGCATCTTGCCTATGCCGTTCTGTACCACCACTCATTCATATATCTTTATGTACATATTCTTTATCCCTTTACACTTGTGTGTGTGTATAAGGTAGTAGTTGTGGAATTGTTAGGTTAGATTACTTGTCGTTATTACTGCATTGTCGGAACTAGAAGCACAAGCATTTCGCTACACTCGCATTAACATCTGCTAACCATGTGTATGTGACTAATAAAATTTGATTTGATTTGATTTGATTTGATTTAAACCATGTCTATCTTTATTTCCAAAACACATTTCAACACGATTGCAATCGCTTTTTTTGTTGTCTTTTAATCATTTTAAGCATATATTTTTTAGCACTTTTAAGATAGTCCAGGCTCTGTTGTTACCTCATGCCTTGCATTACGCCTGTGAAGAAAACACTTCAATTTGCTCAACTTGCCATTGGCTCAACCATTGGCTTAATTTACATGGTTATTGGTTCAACTTACCCTAAGGCAAACATTTTGACTATATTAGCCCACACAGCTACAAGGATGCACTTTCATGTTAGGTTTAGGACCTCATATTGAAGCTTATACTGATGTATAGTACAATCTTAAAATGATCTACTTTGGTTTAGATACAAGCATCATGAAACCTCTAACACAATAAATGAACGTGACGTGGTGAAAATCTTTTTTTTTTTTTACCTAACTTGCTTACCACTTTTATCCATGTGTTTTCTTCCTTCACAGACTCAATGAAATTTTATATTTTTTGGTCAAATGGTTTATTTTGTGTATGGTTTCATAGAAACAAGGGTGGCTCAATTTAGCCCTTTGGCTCAACTTAACCCACTCTCTCCTATAGGGAACAGGTTTTTATTCGGGACATAGATTCAGAATGACTCTCCTCCTTGTGAAGAGTGATCAGTTAGCTGTTTAAAGATCGCCTGATGGAATTCTGTCCTGGGGAAAGTTTTGGAAGTGAGAAGCGAGGCGGGATCCAACATTTTGTTCGCTGTTTGCGGAAACAAAGTTGGGTCACATTGCTAAAAATAGACTTCTGCATGTTCATGTTTGCCATCAGAATAACTAACCCGTGTGAAAGCCGAGTTGTGTGGATAAAATGTTTTCCATGTCATATTACAACAACAGCTCATTTCGTTATATAACCATGGCAACTGCGATGTTCGGAGGGGTAGCCAGAGAAACAAGGCCGACAGGTACATTAGCTTTGAACAATATTTCTCCCGAAGGAAAAAAAAACATTCAGGGGGGTTGAAATATTCAACCTTTGTTAGGGCAATTAAGATGGATAAAATATTAAAGATGCTCTTCTCACAACGAAAACAAGGAAAGGAGATTATTCTAAAGTATGCCTGCAGGAAGAACATGATGCATTGACCAATGTCCAATTATCCTCATCAGAGACTTTATCATGTAATGCCTAATGAGCCTTTCTTTGACCCACAGTAGACCTCTCTCAGCTACATCATGGCTTCATCCCAAATTGCACCCTATTCCCGATAATGCACTACTTAAGTGCACTATATAGGGAATAGGGTGCCATTTGGGACATCGTGTCTGGCTCCTCCGATTGTCAATGCCACGTGGGTGGAATGTTGAGACTGGTATGTTGAGCAATGGTTTTGAGAGTTATTAATGGTGCTTGCAGCTTCAGCCTTTAGATAGGGAAAGCCATTGAAGTGCTGTCGCTCTCTGGAACTATCTCTGCCTCTCAACTCGTTCATCCAGCAACAGAGAAGAGAGAGGCTTGCTTACTTTGGGCTCCCGAGTGGCGCAGCGGTCTAGGGCACTGCATCTCAGTGCTAGAAGCGTCACTACAGACCCTTCGTTCGATTCCAGGCTGTATCACAACCTGCCGTGATTGGGAGTCCCACGTGCACAATTGGCCCAGCGTCGTCCGGATTTGGCCGGGTTAGGCCGCCATTGTAGATAAGAATTTGTTCTTAACTGAATTGCCTGGTTAAATAAAACATAAACTTCTCCATTAATAGTGGAATTGTAATGATTTAATAGATGCCTGCCCGCCCAGTATTGTTGTATGTTCTCTCTCCCTTTGAACTCGGGAGAGACTCCTCTCCGCCATTCCGCACTGCAGCAGGATTTGAACTCGGGGCTTCACATGGCAGCTCAGTTCTAATTACCAGGAAGTCACTCCTCCTCTTTATCTAGTGGCTATACAGCACACACAGGATATTACAAACACAGCTGGCACTGCACCCGATTAACCCCCGACCCCCCCGTCTCCCCGTCCCCCAGCAGTATCCCACTCGGGCCCCATGCTGCAGGTGCAGAGGAGATGAGGAGGGAGTCTACTATTACTACAGCTCCGATGGACTCCAGATCACCATCCTCCTCCCACAGATGGCTGTCATAGACCATGCAGGGAACTCTTTTATATGTCCCCCTATAAATCTCATATACTTTCCGTACGCTATGGCCTGCCACATATATCCCCCTGTCCTTTTACCAGCAACATATGCAGCTTGTCTGTCACCAACAACGGGGGGGCCATCCCAAAATCGTACACTATTCCCTTTACAGTGCACTACTTTTGACCAGAGCCCTACGGGTGCTATTTGGGAAGCACACCATGCTGTTTTCATTGGAGCAGCAAGTCAAGCTCCCTCTCCTGCATGGAGCTGTCCTCTCTCCTGTTATTGTGACTGAGAGGCAACAGCACTCACTCGCGCGGTGATGAATATAATGGCGAGGCCATCGGCACCATCACACAGCCAGCAATGCGATGATCAAACACCCACAAAATAAACACAACGCTCAGGCTGCCTCCCAAATGCCATCCTATTACCTATGTAGTGCACTTGATAGGGAATAGGATGCCATTTGGGACAAGGCTACTGATTTACACAATCTGCATGTCTGACCCGGGTTGACATGGCCTAGCGACATGTAGTGAGCTCTGAGCGATGTTATTGGCCACTGTACCGGTTCTGGTGTGATTTGTGATTCTCATTCCCGTTCGGAGTGATCCAAAGCCTCCGCTAATCCCTCTGACGTGAATTTGGAGGACTGTGGGGGAAATTATGGCCTAAAAGCTGCCTACTGCCAGCCCCAGACAGTCGGTCAGGGCAAACAAGGCAGCCAGCCTGCGTCCTGAGCTCTTAGCAGTCACAGATGCACTCTGAACAGCCTTCGAAGGCACCCACCGGCATAGACACAAAGCTATGAGAGTCTGATGATTCTGATCTGGGATCTGGGGCTGTGTAGGCTAGTTAATCACCTTTCTGTACTGGCCACTTTGACCATAGTCAGTCCTACAAGCTCTGGTCAAAAGTGGTGCACTGTGAAGGGAATAGGTTGCCATTTGGAATGGAACCCTGTCTGTCACCTACAGACGAGCCGACAACTAATCATTCGATATCAGGACAGTGTGGTGTGGTCTGCCTGGGTTTGTTTAATGCCAGATCATTAAACCTGAGGAGACTGTCTCTCTCTGACACAACAGTCTACCTCTGGCAAGATGGTAGCCAACCTGGTCTCAAACATATTACATATTACTAAAATCCGTGCCACTCCATTTAGTATGATATGTTACTTTACATTAGGTTACATTACATTGGCCTACCAACGTAATAGCGGTCATAAAATATAATATGTATAGTATCCTACGTTTTGATCACACCAGTTTGATTTGATCCATTTAGTATGATATATTACGTTCAACTACTTTAGTATGATACATTACATTCAACTACTTTAGTATGGTATATTACGTTCAACTGCTTTAGTATGATATATTATGTTCAACTACTTTAGTATGATACATTACATTCAACTACTTTAGTATGATATATTACATTCAACTACTTTAGTATGATATATTACATTCAACTGCTTTAGTATGATATATTACATTCAACTACTTTAGTATGGTATATTACGTTCAACTGCTTTAGTATGATATATTATGTTCAACTACTTTAGTATGATATATTACGTTCAACTGCTTTAGTATGATATATTACATTCAACTACTTTAGTATGATACATTACATTCAACTACTTTAGTATGATCAACTACTGCTTTAGTATGATATATTACATTCAACTGCTTTAGTATGATATATTACGTTCAACTACTTTAATATGATATATTACGTTCAACTGCTTTAATATGATATATTACGTTCAACTACTTTAGTATGATATATTACGTTCAACTGCTTTAGTATGATATATTACATTCAACTACTTTAGTATGATATATTACGTTCAACTACTTTAGTATGATATATTACGTTCAACTGCTTTAGTATGATATATTACATTCAACTACTTTAGTATGATATATTACGTTCAACTGCTTTAGTATGATATATTATGTTCAACTGCTTTAGTATGATATATTACGTTCAACTGCTTTAGTATGATATATTACGTTCAACTGCTTTAGTATGATATATTACATTCAACTACTTTAGTATGATATATTACGTTCAACTGCTTTAGTATGATATATTATGTTCAACTACTTTAGTATGATATATTACGTTCAACTGCTTTAGTATGATATATTACATTCAACTACTTTAGTATGATATATTACATTCAACTACTTTAGTATAATATACTATGTTAGGTTAGGGGTTAAGGTCCGGATTAAAAGTTAGTTTAAAGGGTTAGGGGAAGAGTTAGCTAACATGCTAAGTAGTTGCAAAGTTGCTAATGAACTAAAATGCCAAAGTTGTCCGTGATGAGATTCAAACATGCAACCTTTGGGTTGCTAGACCTTTGCGTTATACGCCCACACATCCACCTCGACCAACGAGCCTAATTTGACGAGTCTGTGATAGTGGAGCCGCTGTGAGTGATGACCTTGTGGCCTTTTATTAGAGTGCGATATATGCACGGGAAACTGTTGAGTGTGAAAAATCCAGCAGCGTTGTAGGTATTAACCCAAACCGGTGCGTCTGGCACCTACTACCATAACCCGTTCAAAGGCGCTTACATTTTCTGTCTTGCCCATACACCCTCTGAATGGCACACATACACAATCCATGTCTCAGATGTCTCAAGGCTTAAAAACCCTTCTTTGACCAGTCTCCTCCCCTTCATCTACACTGATTGAAGTGGATTTAACAAGTGACATCAATATGGGATTATAGCTTTCGTCTGGATTCACCTGGTTTATGTCGTGGAAAGAGCACGTTTTTAATGTTTTGTCTACTGAGTGTAAATCAACAACAGTGATGTGGTTTAGCCCTCAGGCTTGAGCGGAGTAGTTTGTCACAATCGCCAGTAAACCAAATGACAGTTAAAGATGTCCCCTTTAACCCTCCACAGTTAGCCGAGTAACTACAGAATGAGGGTGAAAGTAATCTGTGTTTTTGTGTTCTCTCCGTCTCCTCCTCTCTCTCTTCTCTCTCGCTCCCTCTCACAGGAACGATTCCAAGTGAAGAACCCCCCCCACACATACATCCAGAAGCTGAGGGGCTTTCTGGACCCGGCCGCCACCAGGAAGGTAAGGGAGAGTGTGGATTCTTCCCGGACAACTGTTCCTCTGCCTTCTTGCCTTCTTCCTTCCCCTCTCAACTCAACACCAACAGTGTTACATTCATTTGTAGCAAAACATGTCACAATGTAAAAACTAAAAACGTTTCTTATTGGACAAGTTCACGTAGTCCCTTCCCATTTAGCCCCTTTTGCTTCCGTTTCGTTCCTAGTGAATGTGACCCAGGGTATCCCCCCGTACAGCTGTGTTGCCCTGAGAAGTAGTGGGCCCTGGGAGTGAACATGGCCTTGCGGAGCCATAGCTAACAGGAGCGTTATGATATGGTGCCGGTGGTAGTGTTAGGGGAGGGAAGCAGCCAGTACCGGCTGAGGCTGACTCTCTGGCCAAAGGAGTTGGAGAGGCGAGGTTTTCCAGAGTAAAGTGTCAGTCAGCGTTCAGGCCTCGCCAACAGGAAGAGGCTTGCGGAGGGAGATAGTGCCGCTGTCCCGATGGGATGCGTTCCAAATGTCGCCCGATTCCCTATATAGTGCACTACTTTTGACCAAGGCCCATAGGGTATATAGGGAATTCTATAGGGAGTATGTTGGCATTTGGGACGAGGCCACAAAGTTGTCTCTGTAATAAAAACAAATTAGCGCCGAGCGACTCTGCCAGAGTGACATCAAATTGCTCCAGATAATTAAATTACGCTGACCGACTGGATTGAAGGTTTCGGAGCGACATCATATGCTACGGGAGCGTGAAGAGAGCAAGAAAGCAGTTCTAGATCAGCCAATGGATGTGACTTCTGCTACAGAGATAGAATATCTGCCTATGCCCCCCCCCCCCCCCCCCATCTTAGCTGACTAGTGACAATCTAGGTTGGATTGTTTCGAGTATTCAATTTTTCATAGTTTTGAAGTGTGTTCCTCGTCTCTCCCCGATCGAAAAAGCAAAGAGAACATGTCATGCATCTTGTATCGCGACTCGCCTTGTATTTTGGCACTCCTGCAGCCCTGGCTGCATTATCGATGTCCCTTCTAAGCTTGGGGCGTACGTCTCCCTCAGAGCATGCCCCGCTCTTAGGGTTGTATCCCAAAATGGCACCCTATTCCCTTTCCAGTGCACTACTTTCGACCAGAGCCCTATGGACCCTGGTCAAAAGTAGTGGACGACAAAGGGAATGGGGGTGCCATTTGGGACGCATCCGTAGTCGGCTCTCTGATGATACAGAACATGACTGAAGGACTAACGTTCCTCTCTGGAGACGGAGATGAAGGAGAAGAAGAATAGGAGGATGATGAAGAGCAACACTGGAGAGGAGAAGCGAGGAATAGCGAAGAATAAAGAGAGGAAGGAGGATGGTAGATAACAAGTGCTCATATTGTGGTCAGATGCAAGACTGAGGAGTAGTGCATTGTGGGATGGGGCAGGGTTAGGCTTCCTCCCTAATGGCACCCTAGTCCCTATAGTGCACTACTTTTGACTAGAGCCGAGCCAAAAGTAGTGCACTATATAGGGAATAGGGTGCTATTTGGGATGTTGGCATGGTGAACGGGAGGATGGCTCCCAGATGACGGAAATGACTGGTCCAGGTTTAACTCTCTCTCAGGGTGTAAACACTTAGCACTGCCATGGCTGATTACACACTATCTGCATCCCAAATGGCACCCTATTCCCTATATAGTGGTCTACTTTTGTCCAGGGTCCATAGGGAGTCCCATAGGGCTCTGGTCAACAGTAGTGCACTATATAGGGGATAGGGTGCCATTTTGGACGCATTCACTGACTCCAGGGCCTGCATACGTTTAGGCAGCGAGCCCTCCCTGTCTTTGTTTGTCTAACACCGCTGACCAAAGTATAATCTTCCTCCATCTTTATTGAAACCGTTTGTCACGGGCTGGAATCGGGCCTTCAGCGAGAGGCAACAGCGCTTATTAAAACACGTCTCCGTTTTTTCGACAACGAGCGGTTGGGCTCCTGTGTTTATTTTCACGTCCAAACGCCTGGGCTGTTTATC
>NC_092105.1:43003817-43158817 GCF_045679555.1 Salvelinus alpinus | reverse complement strand
CAACACCATACATTATACTATATACTACTGTAGGAGCGCACTGCAATGATAACCAAGTCCTAATTCCGTATTTAAAACGTAATATGTCTGTTGTATAAGAAATGGTTTGTAATGTCATAATTGTTTTTCACTTAGTCTGGATTGTCATAGTTCCCAGGTTTGCTAATACGCTCACGTGTTTGCATGTGATGTCTGAGAAGGCCTTTTGTTGTGGTCATGAGGCCTTTAAGTCTTTAAATGGCTTAAGACACGTTTCGGTGTGGCACGGAACGGCAGGACAAAGGATAAGAGGGGGGCGGGTTGTTTTCCAGAGCTGTGTTCCAAGCGGCATCTTATTCCCAATATAGGGCACTACTTTTGATGGGTCACGTGTCAAAAGTAGGGCACTACATATAGGGAATAGGGTGCCATTTGGGAGAAGACCATTTATTGGGTCGTCTGACTCATGATGTTATGGAATATGATATCTCTGACACGGGGGTTTTCGTGGCTACTGAACAAGCTGGAAGTACTCTCTTCTAGCACCATCTACGTTTTTTTGAATGATTTGGCAAACATGTAACATTGAACGTTGAAATTCTCCCCGTTTCTTTTAAACCATGGTCATTTAATTTGGATTATAGGCGGCAAACATAGTTAATGCGTACTAGGACTCAAATCTCATCCAATTATGCATATTTCTCATTCATATATCTTTATGTACATATTCTTTATCCCTTTACACTTGTGTGTATAAGGTAGTAGTTGTGGAATTGTTAGGTTAGATTACTTGTTGGTTATTACTGCATTGTCGGAACTAGAAGCACAAGCATTTCGCTACACTCGCATTAACATCTGCTAACCATGTGTATGTGACAAATACAATTTGATTTGATTTGATTTGATTTTCTGACTCTGTTAATCGCCGCGGTCGTTTCAATTATGTCCCGGTGTGTTAGTCCCGTTGACTTCACACGTAGATGACTAATCCCTATTTTTCTGACTGTCAGTAACTCACAGGTCTTTTACGAGAGACGTTACACCGAGGGAACCCCAACATTATCCTAACTCTCATATGGTGGACGAACGAATCTGGACTCACTAGGCTTCTTCTCTTAGTAAACATACAGGCCAGTTTGTGTCCCCCAAAATGGCACCCGATTCTCTATAGACTGTCGCCTTTGACCAGGTGTTCCAAAGTAGTACACTTTATAGTATATGTGGGTGCTAGCGCCTATGTACAAGGGGCTGTGGGGTTAGTGTTCGTACTTCTGTCAAGCAATTGTGTTATCAGATGAAAGATACTATAGGAGACTAAGGCTATGTTTGTGTCCCAAATGACACTCTATTCCCTATATAGTGCACTACTTTTGACCAGTGGCAATCTGTTCCCTATATAGTGCACTGGTTTTGAAATGTAGTACAGTGTAGGGAATAGGGTGCCATTCGGGACCCATATGGTGCCTTCAGAAAGTATTCATACCCCTTGACTTATTCCACATTTCGTGTTACAGCCTGAATTCAAAATTGATTAAATATTTACAAAAATCTCACCCATCTACATACAATACCCCATAATGACAAAGTGAAAACATGGTTTTAGACATTTTTGCAAATGTATTGAAAATGAAATATAGAAATATCTAATTTACATAAGTATTCACACCCCTGAGTCAATACATGTTAGAATTTCTTTCTGGCTATGTCTCTAAAAGCTTTGCACTCCTGGATTGTACAATATTTGCACATTGTTCTTTAAAAGATTCTTCAAGCTCTGTCAAGTTGGTTGTTGATCATTGTTTGACAGCCATTTTCAAGTCTTGCCATAGATTTTCAAACTTAGCTCTATTCTGTTTCTTTGTATCCTAAAAAACTCCCTAGTCCTTGCCGATGACAAGCATACCCATAACATGATGCAGCCACCACCATGCTTGAACATATGAAGAGTGGTACTAGGCGGATGTGTTGTGTTGGATTTTTTATTCTGTACAGGCTTCCTTGTTTTAACTCTGTCGTTTAGGTGAGTATTGTGGAGTAACTACAATGTTGTTGATCCATCCTCAGTTTTCTCCTATTCAATTCTGTATTTGTTTTAAAGTCATCATTGGCCTCAAGGTGAAATCCCTGAGGTTTCCTTCCTCTTTGGCGACTGAGTTAGGAAGGAGGCCTGTATCTTTGTAGTGACTGGGTGTATTGATACACCATCCAAAGTGTAATTCATAATGCTCAAAGGGATATTCAATGTCTGCTTTTTTTTCTACCAATAGGTGCCCTTCTTTGCGAGGCATTGGAAGACCTCCCTGGTCTTTGTGGTTGAATCTGTGTTTGAAATTCACTGCTCGACTGTATGTGTGGGTTACAGAAATTAGGCAGTCGTTCAAAGATCATGTTAAAAACTATTTTTGCACACAGTGAGTCCATGCAAATTATTATGTGACTTGTTAAGCACATTTTTACTCTTGAACTTATTTAGGCTTGCCATAACAAAGGGGTTAAGTATGTAATACACTCAAAACATTTCAGCTTTTCATTTGTTATTCATTTGTACAAATGTCGTAAAACATAATTCCACAGTTACGTTATGGGGTATTGTGTGTAGATCAGTGACACAACATCTTAATGTGATCCATTTTAAATTCAGGCTGTAAACACAACAAAATGTGGAACAAGTGGAGGGGCGTGAGTACTTTCTGAAGGCACTGTATGTGAATGGCAGCTGTATGAACTTAGTAAGGTGACACTGAGAGCTGATGTTGACTGGTGTTCTGTACCGGCCTTCCTCCTCTAGTCTCCTGCTCTGTGCTCCAGTCTTCAGCAGCAGCAGGCAGGTCTACACAGCACACATTGTGGCTCACGGTGCTATCTGATAGCTCTAGCTCGCCTCAGCTCTAGCTCGCCCCACCCCTCTAGCCTTACCTCAACACCTCCTCCCCCCCCTCCCCTGTCTTCACTACCTGCCACACACTCGCACGAGCACACGCGGGAAGGCAGGCGCCAACGCACACACACACACACTCCTACCTGCTTCCATTGCTAAGCTGTGGTCCAGTGTGTGGAGGCGTTGAAGGGGAGATGCGACTACCTCTGTTGTGAACTTACTGTAGGAATATCTGTTCCCGTTTAGAGCAAATGGCTTTTTATACCGGCATTGTCCCTGGCCCCCTCTGATTATTGCTTTTGTATGTCTCCTTGAGCAGGCTATATGCGGCGGGTAGTTGTGCAAGTAGTAGCTGGCTACAACCAAACCCTTCTGATGTATAAACTAATACAATGTTATCTGTACTGTTATTCCTTAGTTACCTCCTGACACAGGCTGACAAGTCAAGGTAATTAACATTAGCGTCATCAGTATGTATTCCTATTTCCAACGTACAGAACCTTTGCCTTGACACAGTTGTATCCCTCCCAAGTCAATCATTGTGTGTCACTTTTCTGATGTCATGTTGAATTTTACACGTCTTTTTCTTAAAAACTCACGGCAAAACTCGAAGGACACCGAGCTCTTTGAAATGCCCAAAGTATTCGCAAGGACGATGGTACGTCTTCTGGTTCGCCCAGGGTTACCTAGAAATATTTAGGCTGGCCTAGTTTGTAGTTGTGTTTGTCAACGTGTTGTTGTGATTTCGACTATAGGCACGTCCCAAATGGCACCCTATTCCCTATGCGGTGCACTACTTCTGACCAGAGCCCAATGTAAAGTATTGCACTATATCGGAATTAAGGTGCCATTTGTGACTCAGCCTTAGACTACGCTGTTTATTAGCTTTAGTGTTGAAGTAACGTCCATGAAAACATAGTTTGGAAGGCCTTTGAGGATCTTTTATGGGCTCTAAGTCGGTGCACCACAAGGCCTGTCAACGCAAGTCCACCGTGCCTACATTGAATCAGGGTGATCGACTGTCTCTTTTTACTCATAGTCCTGTCACCATACGTCGTTCCGTCTGTGTGGTTACGAAGCATAGGACGCGTCCCAAATGGCACCCTGGTCCCTATGTAGTGCACTACTTTTGACCAGAGCCCTACAGTCCGCTATTTGGGACGTGTCCATACCGAAGTCTCTTTCTCTCAAATATGTGTCGTTCAACCAATCGTTTCCGCTGCCTGGTAGCAGGCAGGCTGAGTGCTGGAGGTATTTTTCTGAAATGATATTTTCCTGTAAAATCGCAGTTCTTTTGGAACACCGCCGCCCGTCGCTGGCTGGGTGTGAGGCGATGTTCCAATTCTGTCAGCGGTCTCGTGAAGCAGGAAACTTGTTTTGCACTACGTAGGCGCCACATGCACCTAAATAGAACAAAGAGCACACATAAACACAGACACATACACACACACACACACATACACAAAGACAAACAAAGTCACTCGCACACACACCCCACACAATGTTTTGCTATTTTACCTTTACTACACGCACACGTCATAACTGCTTGCTTGCTGCTGAATAGCTCTCATTCATGGAGCCAGTGAGAAGCGTCAGACCATGAAGACTACAGCCAGTAGGTTGGATCTGTTCTTATCTACCCTCATCATAAAATCCTTATCAAATTTTAGTCACACACACACACACACACACACACACACACACACACACACACACACACACACACACACACACACACACACACACACACACACACACACACAGAAGACAGATTCAGAGCTTCAAGGCGTCAGTGCTGACATGAATCAGTGTGTGTGTGTATGCATGGGTAGGCTGAAGGCACCTTTTCCCAGAACCATGGCTGGTGGATAAAGTCTTATGACATGCAGGGCTGGAAATAATCAGTCTTATGTCCCTGGCTGGACTGAGCTGAGCTGTACTGGACTGTGTTCTGTGGCAGACACACACACACACACACACACACACACACACACACACACACACACACACACACACACACACACACACACACACACACACACACACACACAAGCGATGTGCTACTCAAGCGCTCTCCTTTCATTGAGATGAAAGGGGTCAGGAGAAAGGCCCTCTTTCGCTAACGTTTTGTCTCCACAAAGCCGGCCTGATCACCTCCATGCATGCAAATGACTTGGCTCCATTGTACTAGTTGTAAGTGATATTTTTGTGCAGGATAGTTAAATTAAGACAATCACACGGTCTCCCCTCTGGCCTCTGAGTAAGGGAGTGGATTACACAGCTCTTTGTGTGTCCATGTAGCGTGCCATGGAGTTTAATGTCTACTTTGAAAACGACGGGGTGCAAGAATGGTATGTGGGCTGCTACAGTTCACCGATGGCATCTGTTTTCGTGTTTACCAAGCCATGTGTCCCATTTGTTTCAGTTGCAACGCGTTGCCGAGCCGGAGAACTCTGAAGAACTCCCGGCTGGTCTGTAAGAAGGACGACGTTCACGTCTGCATCATGTGCCTGCGAGCCATCATGAACTACCAGGTGAGAGTCTCTCCGGTCCCCGGGCAAACCCAACACATAGAATGCGTCCCAAATAGCACCCTATTCCCTAGCGGCGGTCAAAAGTAGTGCCCTATGTAGGGAACAGGGTGCCATGTGGGACGTAAATGGAGGGTTGAAGCACACACACACGCCGTCATCCATCATCGGCCAAATTCAATTTGGCGTCTACCATGTTTTCCACAACACATTATTTCTCAAGTTTCTCTTTGTTATGTAAAAGGAGTCACTCCCTGTTTATTAAAAGAGATCTCTCTCTTTTTCTCTCCCTCCATCCCTCTCTTGCTCCATCTGTTTTTGACGACCCAGTATGGCTTCAACATGGTGATGTCCCACCCGCACGCTGTGAATGAAATTGCACTAAGTCTGAACAATAAGAATCCCAGGTGAGATGGAAGCGTTGTGTCTGGTGTTAAACAGCTCCTCTACTTCTTAGTGAAACGGGTCCAATATTCATAAAGTGTATTAAGGTATTAGTGCTGATCTAGGATCAGGTCCCCCTCGGTCTATATTATCACATTCATGATGATCTAAAATGCAAAACGGATTGTAGATCAGCACTCCTGACTCCTACTCTGTGACGCTTCATGAATACAGGCCCTTCCCTCCCCTTATTGCTGCACCTGCTCTTTCAGCGTCCACATTGTGTGCGAAGCCAGCATCCAGCACTAACTCATTCCTCCAGCCAGCCAGCCAGACAGCCAGCTCAGGGCACCGCTGGCACACTGCTAAACACTGGCAGCTGCACAGAGCAACAGGCGACAGGAGGCGCCTTTTTACTCAGGCCCCTGGGTGTTGTTTATTGAAGTGTGTGTAGCGCGCGTGTCTTTGTGTCCGCTTGCATTGCGCACGCACTTGTGTGAACGCCAACCCTGTGTGAGTGTATGCGTGTGTGTTTGTGCTGGGTTGAAAGGGGGTTTGCGAGCTGTCTCGAATCATCTGTCAAATAACACCTCTACCGTAGTCTGTGACCCAGGCAGAGAATTCCTCTAGAATTACAGTGAAATAAAAAAAAAGGACAGAATAGAAAATAATATAATATTTTGACTTTTAATGAATGAGCTGATGGTACTTCACTTCATCACCCGTAGGGATTATGGCTGAGGGATTCACTCTGTAATATACGTTTCATTTAATCCTCTGGATTATATCAACGGACCTGCTTATCATATGTTACATGTTCAGATATTAGATAGACATTTTAGATCCAGTCATGTGATCTGATAAAAACACACGATGTAACCTCGGATGAACCTTGGTAGTGCGTACGGCCCAGAACATCACTGGGGAAAAGCTTCCTGCCATCCCGGACCTATATACTAAGTGGTGTCAGAGGCAGGCCCAAAGTCATAGACTGTTCTCTCTGCTACCGCACGGTAAGTGGTACCGCAGTGCCAAGTCCAGGTCCAAAATGCTCCTTAACATCTTCTACCTCAAGCCATAAAACAGCTGAACAACTAATCAAATGGCCACCCGGACTATTTGCAGTGACACCCCCCCCCCCCGCTGCTACTCGCTGTTTATTATCCCCTACCTACATGAACAAATTACCTTGACTAACCTGTACCCCCCGCATATTGACTCGGTACCGGTACCGCCTGTATGTAGCCTCATAATTTTTTTGTATTATTATTATATCTTTTTTTACTATAGTTTATTTTGTAAGAAAATATTTAACTCTATTTTATTAACACTGCATTGTTGGTTAGGGGCTTGTAAGTAAGCATTTCACAGTAAGATATACACCGGTTGTATTCGGCGCATGTGACAAATACAATTTGATTTGATGGCACACTATTCCCTTCATAGTGCACTACTATTGACCAGGGTCCATGGCGCTCTGGTCCAATGTAGTGCACTAGAAAGGGTACAGGGTGCAATTTGGGATGCCACCGTTATGTAACCTCGTGGTAGAAATGATGGGTCGGTGTTGGCAGTGGCGCCGCGCTATGTTGACCGTTCCTTCTCTTCTTCTTCTCCGTTCCCAGAACCAAAGCTCTGGTGTTGGAGCTGCTGGCCGCCGTGTGTCTCGTGAGGGGAGGACACGAAATCATTCTCTCTGCGTTCGACAACTTCAAGGAGGTGCGGTATGGGGGACGCGCGGAGCAAGAAGATAGTGCTGTGCTATTGTGTCTAAGCAGTGGAATTTCACATAGTTGACGTCGTGAGTCGTGTGGTAGGAGGACGTTATCGAGGGACGCAGCGCAGCGTCGGCTGTATCAAAGCCTTTAGACATGTTGCTCTGCATCTCTCAGCCAGAAAAGGCTGAGTTCACTGACCTCTCAGGCCCACAGAGAAAACAGTCCTGTGTTTTGTTAGTGATTTTAAAGGCCCTTCAAAGATGTATTCTAACAAATGTGAGTACAAATGTGAGTAATATTTAGTACAGCCTGATCAGGGGGCTGTATGTATCTCAGAGTAAGAGTGCTGACCCAGGATCAGGTCGCCCTGTCCATGTAATCTTCAGTTCATTATGATCTAAAAGGGAGAGCTGATGCTAGTTCAGTGCTCATACCCTGTGTTGTATGCAGTTGAATGTGTAGAGTATTTGATCTCCTCTAGAAAGGAGGGGAGTAAGGTGGAGTCTGGGGTGGCCTGGCATCTCTACAGCAGTCCCAGTTTCTAGGCCGGCTCGGGGAACTTGGGCCGACTGCAGTTAATGCAATATTTACACCCAGAATGAAATATTGAGCATTACTCTCTATTGCATTTCACTGTTATTAGAGGTGGAATAGCAACTTCTATTGCTCAAAGCTGATCCCCCATAAGCAGAAGGTAGAGACATAGCCATGTGTGCCACTGCATCTATTAAAGTCAATGGATAGCGATTGACCCTTTGCAATAGATGTGGTTAGAGGGGCCAATGTCGACAAAACAAAGGAGCTGATCGTGGACTTTAGGAAACAGCAGAGGGAGCACGCCCCTATCCACATGACGGGACCGCAGTGGAACGCTTCAAGTTCCTCGGCGTACACATCACACGATCTGAAATGGTCCACCCACACAGACAGTGTGGTGAAGAAGGCGCAACAGCGCCTCTTCAACCTCAGGAGGCTGAAGAAATTTGGCTTGGCACCTAAAACCCTCACAATTGAGAGCATCCTGTCGGGCTGTATCACCGCCTGGTACGGCAACTGCACCGCCCGCAACCGCAGTGCTCTCCAGAGGGTGGTGCGGTCTGCCCGAAGAAACACCAGGGGCAACTACCTGCCCTCCAGGACACCTACAGCACTCAATGTCACAGGAAGGTGTAAAAGACATTCAAGGATAATAACCATCCGAGCCACGACCTGTTCACCCCACTATCATCCAGAAGGTGAGGTCAGTGCAGGTGCATCAAAGCTGGGACCGAGACTGAAAAACAGCTTCTATCTCAAGGCCATCAGACTGTTAAATAGCCATCACTAAGCTGCTTCTACCCGGTTACGTAACCCTGCACCTTAGAGGCTGCTGCCCTATATACAAAGACTTGAAATCACTGGTTACTTTAATAATGGAACACTAGTCACTTTAATAATTTTTGCTTTACTCATCTCATATGTATATACTGTATTCTATTCTACTGTATTTAGTCTATGCCACTCCGACATTGCTCATCCTAATAATTATATATTCCTTAATTCCATTCATTTACTTTTAGGTTGTGTGTATTGTTGTGAATTGTTAGATATTACTGCACTGTTGGAGCTAGAAACACAAGCATTTCACTACACCCGCAATAACATCTGCTAAACATGTGACAAATAAAAATGGTATTTGATTTAGATGATCTTATTGGTCACATTGGACAATCGTTATTGTTTGGCAGTGTCATATAAATTGTGATATAAAAACGGTGCTTTCTTTTTCAGCTTTTTGTGTTTTATGCAAAGAACTGATACAATCCGAGTGTTATGTTGGCTTGCTCACGTTGAAATCGAGCTCTCCCTCTTTGAGGAGGCTTGTTGTGAGGGGGTTCTTGACTCCCCGCTCCGTGAGCTAGAAGGGGTTGTTTGAGTGGGGGGCAGGGTGCAGTCTGGGGCACAGAGCATTGTGTATGAAGGCTTTGCTTATGCACTCCAATCCCCTCTCTTCCCTCTCTCCTCCTCATCTCCTTGACTCTTTATCTCTCCTCTGTGTGTCTCCCCTTCCCTGCCTCTGAGCACTGTCTGAACTATAGAGCTGCATCCCTCTCCCTCTCTCTCTCTCTCTCTCTCTCCGCTCTCTCTTCTCCTCTCATCCTCTCTCTTTCTCTCTCCCTCTCACCCCTCTCTCTCTCTTCTCTCCTCCCCCTCCCTCTCTCTCAGAGATGTAGATATGGTAATCACAGTGGGAGAAAATAGGTCATGTGTGTTTAAAAAGCCCTTTTAGCAGGGAGGGAGCCCGAGTGCTGGGAGGGAGTGAGGAGACAGTACATTGGTAGGTTTTGCATAAGGCAGAGAATATGACAGAAACGTTTCATTTCTCAACCTGAGGTAATACAGTATGCTGCGTTGCAAAGAATACGGCTTGCTTCCCAAATGGTCTCCTATTTCCTATGTAGTGTACAACCTTTGACCAGGGCCCATAACAAAATGAATGATTGATTGTTTTTCTTGCAGGTGTGTGCTGAGACACAGCGGTTCGAGAGGCTGATGGAACACTTCAAGGACATGGACAACAACATTGACTTTATGGTACACAACGTTTCCACTGGACGAGCTATCGATTGCTAGGCTACATCATATCCTGAAATCACAGACCCTGCCAACCACGCGCATGGGATCCTCGCCAACTCAGTTTGTTTTGTCGCAGATTTCCTACTAATATGTTTGAATAGAAATAAATGAGGCAGCATGCTGTGTGGTGTGTGTCAACAAAATACATGCTTTTTCTCAATGTGCCACTCTGCCTCTGCCCCGAGGCTCCCCATTGGTCCGTGTGTGCTGTGTGTGCATGAGAGTCCAACCAGTCACAAGTCAACTCTGAGCCAGTTGGTAGCGGGCCAGTCATTTGACACAAGCACGAAAGCAAACAGATTTGTCAGACGGGGCCTGGCGTCTCTCACACAGTCGACTCTGAGCTTCTTAAGGAAGTCCATTAAGACAGTATTAGCAAGGAGAATGCACTGACACGGTGACACTCCACTGTGCACATTAGACTGGGGAGGCCGTGTCCCAAGTGGGACCCTAATTCCCTGGTCAAAAGTAGGGCACTACGTAGGGATTCGGCTGCCATTTGGGACACGGCCTGACGTGACTCCCTTTATCTGCCCATTTAACAAGATGGATGCAGCCAGATCATTTCCATACACACGCTTATTTACAGGCCCTGGAGTCTGTGGACGAGTCCCAAACAGCACCCTATTCTCTTTAAAGAGCACTACTTTTCACCGGGGCCAATAGGGCTCCGGTCAACAGTAGTGCACTATATAGGGAGTAGTGTACCATTTGAGACGTACGCTACATGTGTCCCCTGTAAATGCATTGGATGTTTTTGGTTTCGCTTGGTGTGAAATTCACTCTGTATGCTTTTCTTAATGTTTGCCGGTGCCTGTAGGTGGCGTGTATGCAGTTCATCAACATCGTGGTCCACTCGGTAGAGGACATGAACTTCCGGGTACATCTGCAGTACGACTTCACCAAGCTCTGTCTGGACACCTACCTGGATGTAAGTACTCTGCGTATATAGCCAAGTTATCGGCACTCCTTGTGTATTTATTCCTCGTTATTATTTTTCTACTATTTCGTAGAGTAAGCATTTCGTAAGTAAGTAAGTATTTCGCTGTCAGTCCACACCTGTCGTTTTTCGAAGCACGTGACAAATACAGTTTGATTTGAGATAGACGTACAGTAGATTTAAAGACCGCAAATATATGAAGAAGCTGTTCAACTTTTGGACCAACTTTTGTTACCAAATATGGTAACAACATGGACCAACGTGTTATAGGCGTTTCACTGACTCTTCCTCTCGCCTCTCTGTAGAAGCTGAAGCACACGGAGAGTGACAAGCTGTCAGTGCAGATCCAGGCCTACCTGGACAACGTGTTTGACGTGGGCGCCCTGCTGGAGGACGCCGAGACCAAGAACGCTGCGCTGGAGCGCGTGGAGGAGCTAGAGGAGAACATGTCACATGTGAGAGGACACGACAACCACGCGCAGACTTCCTGTCTCCATCCCTTAACTGCTCGTGACGCTCTGTACTTACTCTTGCCACCCCACACTTTGCACTTTTCACTAACTCACTCCACCCGTCCCTTCTTTCAGAATCCTCAATTACTCTTTCACCATTTCAGTCCCATCTTTTCGCCCTATAAGAACCCAGTCTGCCCTCTTCTAGTGACTGTGACTTTATTTAGTCTGTTTTGACGTACTGACTACTATTTGATGCCGTACAGACGTCAGCGTGCTGCGCTGTACAGCAGTGTCGGGGAGGGATCTGACAACATGTACAGTGTGCCTTTCCATCACATGCCTCTCTCTCTCAAAGGCCCTTTAGATTAGTTTCATGCTTTCAGTTAGCAGTCGTCAACACACACATACACACAGAGAGACACACACACTGCCCAATGGTCTCTGGGCCTCCTAGCCTAACTCTAGAAAAGTCCACATTTTTGTTCAGATCAGGATGTCCACAAACTCCAGAGGAAGAGCATTTGACATGAATGTTTTGATGGCTAATGTTTCCTTAGAGTCTCGCAACACATGGCTGATGTCAAATGATGCATGATTTGCACACACATACACCTTCTATGTAATACACCCCTGTGTAATATGACCTGCATAAATGTGTGTTAAGGACTACAAACACTTTATTGGGTTGTGACTAGTGATGGGCACCAATATCGATCATTCGATATGATATTGTTGAGCAAGCCATATCGTGATATCGGTGTACCCGTCCTATTAGCCTACACTGTTATGTACAAAAGTGTACATGACTGTTCCTGCATGCACAAAACCCTCTCACAGTTCTCTGTGTGTCCATGCCACGGTGAACCTTGACCTTTGCTCTCCCAGATGACGGAGAAGCTGCAGGACACGGAGAACGAGGCCATGTCCAAGATCGTGGAGCTGGAGAAACAGCTGATGACACGCAACAAGGAGCTCGACTCGATCCGGGTGAGACTCATTCCCCTACAACTCACCGTGCCCTAAATCAACGGGGGGAGAGAAGTGAATAACGCTATTAGACAGACACAGGTCGATCATTTTCAAGGCCTGTTTGTATCAAGCTTCTAAGGAGTGCTGATCTAGGATCAGGTCCTCCCCATCCGTGCGATCTTATTTATTGTGATCTAAAAGGCTAAACTGATCCTATACTGTAAGTCAGCGCTCCTACTCTGAGATGTTTTCATAGTAAACGGCCCCCTGATCTGCGTACATACATTGACATCTCCGTTCCCCGTCCCTATCACCCAGGAGGTGTACAAGGACGCCAACTCGCAGGTGCACACGCTGCGGCGGATGGTGAAGGAGAAGGACGAGGCCATCCAGAGGCAGTGCAACCTGGAGAAGAAGATCCACGAGCTGGAGAAGCAGGGCACCATGACGATCCAGAAGAAGGGCGTCGGGGACCTCTCCAACCTGCCCTCGCCGCCCGCCCCCGGGGGACCGCTGGTGGCTGGCGTGCCAGGGGTCTATAACGGGGGAACGGTCAGCCCGATGGGGTCGAATGGGGTCCCGGGGATGCCCGTGCCACCCCCTCCTCCTCCCCCACCGCTTGTACCTGGGATCGGTAGGTGGAGTTCTAGACCAATCCGTTCTTAGTTTACTGTTTAGTCCCAGACGGTAGCTAAACAGTCTGGATTGCTAGTTGCTAGTTTCACAACACGCCATTTCATTTTTTGGGGAAAGATAGCCGAGGGAGGGAGGAGAGCAGTCACACGAGGGGAGTTTGTACTCTGCTGATTGAGTCTCAATTGGAAACAGCACTTGGCATGTTGTCCTGTCAATTCCATGCTTAATTTCTCTCTTTCTTTCTCTTTCTCTCTTTCTTTCTCTTTCTCTCTCTCGCATTCCCTCTTCTAAATTTTTCCCCTCTCTTCCAGTGCCAAATGGGCCTTTGGCTGGTCCTGCCGCTCCTCCCCCTCCCCCACCGCCCCCTCCTCCCCCGCCTCCCCCCGGCCCCATGGAGGTGTCTGCGCCCCTGCCCCCGCCTCCACCCCCCATGGCCCCCCCGCTTCCGGGCTGTGGATCCCCCACCGTCATCTTCAATTCAGGGTTAGCAGGTAAGGTCCTCACACTCAGACGCCGCCCACATGTGAGACTGCGCGAGCGTCTCAAATGGCACCCTATTCCCTTTGTGGTGCACTGCTTTTGGCGCAGGGCTCTGGTCAAAAGTAGTGCACTGCATAGGGAATAGCGTGCCACTTGAGACGCTCGCTATGTGTGTGGATGTGGATGAATCACACTGTAGCAGACAATGGAAGATGTGTTTTCATGATAAGCTTTCGTTCTGTAGCAGACAATGGAAGATGAGTTGTCATGATAGGCTTTCGTTCTGACGACGTGTGTTGGAGGTGTCGGCTGTCAGCGATCTCAATGACAAACCTCTTTTGATCCATTTATGAACGGTCATTATCAAGTGTTCTCAGCCCTTATCACAATAGGTCACTGAAAGGACACCGGTGTGCTCTCCATTGCTTCTAAATTCACTATCTACGTCAACGCCGTGTTGCCTCAGTGACTGAGCAGTCTGTCTGTTTGTGTGGGTATGACTGACAGCAGTAGAACAGGAGCCAAGCCTCCTGAGATCCTTCTAGGCCTTTTCTACCCTGCTTTCCTCCTGTCACAGCAGTCCTTTATCAGTGTGTCCGATGCTGTTTACTCGAAGCTATTTCAAGCTGCTTGACTTCCTGGATAGGGCCATCTGGACACTGGGCAGCCATGGGTGACTCAAAGCTGATGGGACAGCTAGTCAGGCCTCTTCTGACTCCCTGACTGGCCTCCTCCTTAACCGGTCACTTGACCTCCCTAACCTATCACTGCAGCCTTTGACCAGTTGATACAGAGTTGCAATGTGGCACAAGATCATTACAGAAGTTGACCTGTCACGATGAATATGTGACTATTGTCTAAAGAATCTACCATTTAGTATGACAGTAATTGCATTAGTACACTTTGAAGTATAAAGCTTGTTTTGAACACACAAAGGAATGGTTGGTTTGGTCTAGAGGGGATATATTATTTGACTAATCTCTCTTTCTCTCTTTAAAATGGAAGCACAATATTATTTTGTTCTCAATGATTTCTCTGGTTGTTTTCTCTCTACTTTTGTTTTCTGCCAACCAGAGGGACCCATCAAACTGTTCTGTAGGTTTTCTCTGTCATGTGGTTGTGTTTTTAACCCCCCCCCCCCGAGTATTTGGAAATTGTATTTTTAGTCTCAACCTCGAATGTTAAGATGGACACGCACACACACACACACACACATACATACACACACACAGAGGAAGAAGGTCCACGTAAAGAGATGGACACTTATGCCCTAGGCACTACATTGATATTATTTTAGTCTAGCCAAGAATGAAATTGGACTCTTTGTTTCATGCATTCTCTTTGAATTCGCTTACGACTGTTGGAAAACTCCCCCCAAATATTCTTTATTCTTCACTGCTGGACTGTAAAAAGTCTTGAGCACACCAAAATATGAAACAATAGTCTCCCCACAAAGCGTGGACTACAGTACATGGACACGTGGTAACAGTCATTTGTCAACATTATGGGATCCTGAAATGCTGGTCCTTAGCCTGCTAAATGTAATGGGACGAGACAAGGTACAAGTCTGACTTAGTCTTGACAGATGTGATGGGAAAGCACTGAAAATGCCACATTTCCAACTCCTGCACGGTCTCTCTGTTGTACTGTAACGTGTGTGTGTGTGTGTGTGTGTGTTTTTTGTGATGTCTGGTAGTGTCTGTTGTTGCATGCTGAAACACATTGACGTGCCGCTGCAGGCAGGCTGATGGTGATAGTAAGATAGGAGAGTGTTGCACAGGCCTGGAATGCCCTGGTTGTCACACTCTCCGGTCCTAATCCTTATCTCTCTGTCCCGCCACCGGCGGTACCTCTGTCAGTCTGTCAGTCTGTCTGCGGCTCGTAGCATCACGGGTATGGCCATAATCCTAGTCTATAAAAACATAATCTGCTGCTGTGCCAGGGATGACAAGCCTAGCCATATGCACATTCAATATCATAGCTAACTCAATCTGGTTTACCCCAAGGCTCTATTCTGGGCCCACTACTGAATGCAACGTCTTGGTTAAATATAGGTTCAATCAATAAACTGTAGTGGCTACGGCTAGCAGTACAGAGCTAGCCAGGGCACATCAGGCCCTGCTGTGGAAATAACTGTGGAGCACCTCTCCAGCTTTCTCTGTGGGATTTTAATGAATGGGCTCTTAAGCCTCCTGAATCTCCACGTGTGCCACCACCTCCAGTCACATAAAATCCTGCCCCAAATGGCAGCCTATGCCCTATATAGTGCACACCTTTTGACCGGAGCCATACGTGCCCTGGTCACAGTTAGTGCTCTATACAGGGAATAGGGTGCCATTTGGGATGCCGACCCCGTCTACCCCTCCGTCAACACGACCGTGCACTGTGTGTTTGTGAGCGTGATGATGGACATGGCGGATGGAGTGCTTTACGGAATAATTGGTCTGTGTTTCGCTGTGCAGCCGTGAAGATTAAGAAGCCAATCAAGACCAAGTTCCGTTTGCCCGTGTTCAACTGGGTGGCGCTGAAGCCCAACCAAATCAACGGCACTGTGTTCAACGAGATCGACGACGAGAGGATACTGGAGGTAGGGAACCATACACTCACCCCCACGTGTATGCACTTCACACTTGGACCTACTATTAAAGCTATGTTGGTCTACCGTACTTCTAACAACGTGTAGGCCGCTCACCACAGGGCAGGTTGCTTAGGATTCTTGTGTCTTCAACCTCAGGACCTGAACGTGGATGAGTTTGAGGAGATGTTCAAGACGAAAGCCCAGGGCCCGGCCATCGACTTGATCATGAGCAAGACCAAGGTCATCCAGAAGGGGCCCAACAAGGTGGCACTGCTGGACGCCAACCGGGCCAAGAACATGGCCATCACCCTGAGGAAAGTGGGCAAGGCCCCTGAGGAGATCTGCAAGGCCATCCAGCTGTAAGACACACAATGGACTCTTCGGGTTATGTTCAAATGGCGCCCTATTACTTATATAGTGCACAACGCTGGTCAAAAGTAGTGCACTATGTAGGGAATAGGGTGCCAATTGGGACGCAATTTCTTGTTGTCTTACCTATGTAGTATTATAAATGAGGGTCCATTTGGTTACGGTGGTGTGTGTGTGTGTGCTTGTTAGCCTTTATTTGCAGGCTGTGTCTGCATAGCGTGTGTGCGTCTATGTCTAAACCCTCCCCCACCCCGTCAGGTTTGACCTGCGCACCCTGTCGGTGGACTACGTGGAGTGTCTGATGCGCTTCCTGCCCACGGAGAGCGAGGTGAAGGTCATGCGTCAGTACGAGAAGGAGCGGAAGCCCGTGGAGGCGCTGGCGGACGAGGACCGCTTCATGATGCACTTCAGCAAGATCGAGCGGCTCACGCAGAAGATGACCATCATGGCCTTCATTGGCAACTTCTGCGAGAGTGTGCAGATGCTGACGCCGGTGAGGCCCGGGACTCCATGCATGTGGCCCAAATGGCACCCTATTCCCTACATAGTGCACTACTTTTGAACAGAGCCATATGGTGACTGGAGAGGAGGATGGGTTTTTCTTGAGTTGGGCTTATCCTCCTCTTCTCTGACTTTAGTTCTACTTCCTTCTTTCTTGTTCTTCGCAGCAACTCCACGCGGTCATCGCAGCATCTGTGTCAATAAAATCCTCACAGAAACTCAAGAAAATTCTCGAGGTAAGCGACTCGTGGCAGAAATTCTATGCGTCGGAAATATCCTGCGCTGAAAAACGTGTTGAAAATATTGTTCCTGGCTGCCTTCTGTGTTGTTCTAATATGTTCTTTTTCTTCAGATCATCTTGGCTCTCGGAAACTACATGAACAGCAGCAAACGGGGAGCAGTATATGGTTTCAAACTACAGAGTTTAGATTTGGTAGGAGATTCTTTCTCCCAAATGTATTGCTAGTGCATGACGTGCTTTAGGATTGCTACTAGTCCACTACATAGGCAATAGGGTGCCATTTGGGACGCAAGCACTGTTTTCACACTTCATTTTTTTGAATCCTCTCATCCCCCCCAGCTACTAGACACCAAGTCGACAGACCGGAAAATGACTCTGCTGCACTACATAGCCAACGTGGTGAAGGAGAAATACCACCAAGTCAATCTGTTCTACAACGAACTGCATTATGTGGAGAAGGCTGCAGCAGGTACGATTCACCGTGCAGCTTCGTGTGATTGCAGCGATGAAGGGCTGACGATGCTACGGCAGATCCTAGCGTGGGTCCCAAATGGCACCCCGTTTCCCTATATAGCGCTACTACTTTTGACCGGAAGGTAGTGCGCTAAACAGGGAGCAGGGCGCTATTTAGGACATGCCCCTAATGATCAGTCGTGGCGGTGGATTTGGACCGGATTGTAGCCTATCTTTGGTCTGCAGGCATTTCCATTGCGCTGTATCCGCAGCCATCATCTCAGAGAATGGATGATGATGTTGTTCACTTGTTGGGGCTCCTCGCTCCTTGTGTTGCTCTAGAGATGTGCTGTATGGCCCTCCTTAACGGGGAGCGCCCCGCTTCGAACAGTATCCAATTCTGCGTGCGTGTATCTGTGTGTGCGTGCGTACGTGTACTCGTTCATGCCTGTGTGTGTGTGTGTGTGTGTGTGTGTGTGTGTGTGTGTGTGTGTGTGTGTGTGTGTGTGTGTGTGTGTGTGTGTGTGTGTGTGTGTGTGTGTGTGTGTGTGTGTGTGTGTGTGTGTGTGTGATCTCAGTGTCGTTAGAGAACGTTCTGCTGGATGTGAAGGAGCTCCAGCGGGGAATGGACCTGACCAAGCGAGAGTACAGCATGCACGGTCACAACACCATGCTCAAAGACTTCATCACACACAATGAGGGCAAGCTGAAAAAGCTGCAGGACGACGCCAAGATCGCGCTGGTAAACCTCACCTCGCTGAATTTGTCATGTGCAATTAAGGCGAAGCTCACAAGGCATTTATACATGATATTCTTCAAGAATCAATGGTTATATATCATTTATCCAAAAGTCAAAAAATGCATGTACCGATCCCAGATTGCCCCTTTTTATATATGTTTGATCAAACTATTACCTTTATGATCGACAGATCAACAAATGCAAAATGTGCTTTTTGTCTCTGACAGGACGCCTTCGACGAGGCCGTCAAATTCTTCGGCGAGAATTCCAAAACGACGCCCCCATCCGTGTTCTTCCCGGTGTTTGTGCGCTTCGTCAAGGCCTACAGGGTGAGCCTGACATTGCTCTCTTACATACCCCTCAGACTGTCCCAAACACTACGCAGGGCGCTGGTACGGCTGTGTGTTTGAGCCCTCTGGCTAAATGTTTGTTTGTGTGTGTGTGTGTGTGTGTGTGTGTGTGTGTGTGTGTGTGTGTGTGTGTGTGTGTGTGTGTGTGTGTGTGTGTGTGTGTGTGTGTGTGTGTGTGTGTGTGTTCTGTCAGCAAGCGGAGGAGGACAACGAGCAAAGGAAGAGAGCAGAGCTGATGATGATGGAGAAGCTTCTGGAGCAGGAGGCCATGCTGGACCAGGAGGACCAGAAGGTAGGCTCTCCCTCCTTCCTTCCCCTCTCCTTCTCCCTCCTCCCCCTCTTCCCAGAAGGTAAGCTCTCCTTCGCCCCTCCCTTCTCCCCCTCATCCCCCAGGACTAACGATGGGAGGATCTTCTCCTGCTGGCGGGGCAGCTATATTAGGTACTGCAGACACCTAGTGTGTCACATCAAGTCAGTATCAGCCAGTATATAACCAGTAAATACAACCAGTTAGTAAACCAACCAGTAAATACAACCAGTTAGTAAACCAACCAGCAAATACAACCCGTTAGTAAACCAACCATCCAATAGAACCAGTTAGTAAACCAACCAGTCAATAGAACCAGTTAGTAAACCAACCAGTAAATACAACCAGTTAGTAAACCAACCAGTAAATACAACCCGTTAGTAAACCAACCAGTAAATACAACCAGTTAGTAAACCAACCAGTAAATCCAACCCGTTAGTAAACCAACCAGCCAATAGAACCAGTTAGTAAACCAACCAGTCAATAGAACCAGTTAGTAAACCAACCAGTCAATAGAACCAGTTAGTAAACCAACCAGTCAATAGAACCAGTTAGTAAACCAACCAGCCAATAGAACCAGTTAGTAAACCAACCAGTCAATAGAACCAGTTAGTAAACCAACCAGTCAATAGAACCAGTTAGTAAACAAACCAGTCAATAGAACCAGTTAGTAAACCAACCAGTCAATAGAACCAGTTAGTAAACCAACCAGTCTATAGAACCAGTTAGTAAACCAACCAGTAAATACAACCAGCTAGTAAACCAACCAGTAAATACAACCAGTTAGTAAACCAACCAGTCAATAGAACCAGTTAGTAAACCAACCAGTAAACATAAACAGTATATATAATATAGACAGTATAACCTTTCTAGTGGACACATTAGGAACCAGCTTTTACAGCGGAGTAAAATACGATGTTGGAGATTCACACAGGGACATCGTTATGCCGTTTGAATAGTCAACAAAGGTGCCTGTGATTTGACTAAGTGTGTGTGTGGTCTCCCCACCAGTCTCCGTCCCATAAGAACACCAGGGGCAGGAGTCAGCAGCAGGAGGTGATAGCTGAGCTGAGGAAGAAGCAGGTGAAGGATACGGGCAGTCGCCACGTCTACGAGGGAAAGGACGGAGCCATCGAGGACATCATCACCGGTAAACAGGACCGGGGGGCCAATCACCATCAGTTCTACAACCACACACACACCTTACTTATATACGTACACATAAACACACCCATTACACATGTGTACACACGCACATTCATGCGCACATAGGTATTCACATCTACATCCACACACACGAACACACACGCAGGCAGGCCTGTGCAGAAGAAGCTCTCTCCCTGCTCTAGTACGGCTAGCGTGGTTAAGACACAAACTTACACACCGGGCGCTCTGCATGCAGGTCCTCTCCTGTGCTCCAATCCGATCTCGTTCGATCATTAACACTGGGTATCCAAACCGCTAACAAGTACCTCTTAACTCTGGAACTGATTGAACTGTCAATCCAAAAGGCTTTACGTCACCTTGATTCTACGGTGGAAACGTGCTTTGACCGTCCAGCTAACCTAACGTAGACACTTGGATCCGGCTCAAATGTCCGTGGGATCATTATCCGCTATCCCGTCGTAGCTTCGTAGCAGTTAGTAATGTCTGCTATCCCGTCGTAGCTTTGTAGCAGTTAGTAATGTCTGCTATCCCGTCGTAGCTTTGTAGCAGTTAGTAATGTCTGCTATCCTGTCGTAGCTTTGTAGCAGTTAGTAATGTCTGCTATCCCATCGTAGCTTGTGATAGTAATGTCTGCTATCCTGTCGTAGCTTTGTAGCAGTTAGTAATGTCTGCTATCCCGTCGTAGCTTTGTGATAGTAATGTCTGCTATCCTGTCGTAGCTTTGTAGCAGTTAGTAATGTCTGCTATCCCGTCGTAGCTTTGTGATAGTAATGTCTGCTATCCTGTCGTAGCTTTGTAGCAGTTAGTAATGTCTGCTATCCCGTCGTAGCTTTGTGATAGTAATGTCTGCTATCCCGTCGTAGCTTTGTGATAGTAATGTCCGTAATCTGTCGTCGCTTTGTGATAGTTAGGGGTGTAGACGGGCCGGGCTGAAGGTATAGTCTCCCGGACCAGATACCATGGTTCAGTCCCAAACGGCAACTCATTCCCTATGTAGTGCACTACTTTTGACCAGAGACCTATGGGGCACTATATAGGCCATAGGGTGCAATTTGGGGATGCAGCCCCATGTATTGATCTGCTTTATTAAAATACACGACCCCTCCGTTCCACAGAGAAGACACACGACTGTAGGCCATTTACATTCTGTGTGGTTTGGCATATATAATACTATTGACACACATTCTCTATAACAAATCACAGATAACTGTATTCTAGCGGACAAGCTAAAAGCCTGTCTTGTAACATTTTTACATTTGCGCCCCAATAGATACAGTATAATTGCCCTAGGGTCACATAATTCAAGGACATTTCCCCAAAATGCCCTGGTTTTCCCAGAAATCCCAGTTGGAAGATTCCCGGAATCAGGAGGGGATACGCAGGAAGTCCAGGAATCCTCCAAGCGGGATTGGGAAAGTTCAGCCCTGAAGGCCTATTGTAGACTGTAACCCTCTATAGAATGTGTTAGTGTCTCTCTGCTCCAGTCTTCTGATGCTTTGTAGGGTGTGCTAACCTGTGCTAAAACCCTGTAGATGTGTGCTACTTCTTACTGTCTTGTCTTGTCTTGGCTGTTGTTGTTTCAATGCAGTGCTGAAGACAGTGCCCTTTACCGCCCGAACAGCCAAACGGGGCTCTCGGTTCTTCTGCGAGCCCGCTCGCACTGAGGAGAACCATTACTAAAGCTTAGAACTCTCTCTCTGAAAGGTCACTGTGAATACTGTGCTGTCTTTCTTCTTCGTCTCTCCTTCTCCGTACTCTCACAGCGTGTTGTGTTCCCTCTCACTCTGTGTGTCACTGTCAGTCGTGTGTGTGTGGTGTGTCGGCGTCACTACCTCCGCCCCTTCTCGCATGGGGAGGAAGCGGTTTGTGGGAGGAGTCTCCGATGTCCCCTCCGTCACCCTGCATGAAGCGAGTCATCCCCGTTATATACCTACTACCTCATCCATGTGTGTCACCAACCATAGCAAACCATAATGTCACAGAAATGCTCCTAGCAGTCAGTCAGTCAGGCTATTGACATTTGCCCTGAGATGGGTAGATGGGTAAGAAATCTACCACGTCTTACTCTATACAGTACAAGTAATACAGCAGCGTTACAGAGTACATGTCAATGGGACAGTAAGGCAAGCGCCCTCTGCTGTTAAAAAAGAGGAAGTGCATCCTAGGCCATAGCCCAACTTCCAAGAAGTTTACACTCCTATATGTTATGCTGACCAGTATTAGTGCCAGTAGTTCTGCTATATAGTAATACTTCTGCTTCAGTACATATCGTATACTAGTCAGTATTGTAATCAGCATAGCAGAGTATTTTTTTGCACATAATTATATAATAATTCATCATTTGTCAGTTTCAATGTATTGATAGTCTTGACTTATTTTAAAATGGCTGTGGCATTATACCTTGCTTGTGTGTTCATCTGTCCATCATGAAAACAGAGTGTTGTGTTCATCTGTTCATCATGAAATCAGAGTGTTGTGTTCATCTGTCCATCATGAAAACAGAGTGTTGTGTTCATCTGTCCATCATGAAAACAGAGTGTTGTGTTCATCTGTCCATCATGAAAACAGAGTGTTGTGTTCATCTGTCCATCATGAAACCAGAGTGTTGTGTTCATCTGTCCATCATGAAAACAGAGTGTTGTGTTCATCTGTCCATCATGAAAACAGAGTGTTGTGTTCATCTGTCCATCATGAAAACAGAGTGTTGTGTTCATCTGTCCATCATGAAACCAGAGTGTTGTGTTCATCTGTCCATCATGAAAACAGAGTGTTGTGTTCATCTGTCCATCATGAAACCAGAGTGTTGTGTTCATCTGTCCATCATGAAAACAGAGTGTTGTGTTCATCTGTCCATCATGAAACCAGAGTGTTGTGTTCATCTGTCCATCATGAAAACAGAGTGTTGTGTTCATGTATTACTGTGCTGTTGGTTGGGTTCCTGCATGCCTCTGGCTTTCTCCCGCTTCAAACCCACAATTCCCAGTTCCCCCTAGCTCTGGTCTAGGGCGTTATGTGTGGCTGATTCTGAGCCTTGAAGTTACATGTAACGCCCCTGGACCAGATCTACCGTTTCCCTTGCCTTGCGCTTGGCTCAAACTCTTTGGTGCTGGATCATATTCATATCACACGACTTTCTGTGGTTTATCTGGTCACCTTTCTAACGTATTGCATGAAGCATGAATTATTCATTTCTGACACGCATTCTCGGTCTTGGATGTCACATTCATTTCCATTGTGTGCAACTAACATACAGCCAGATACATGTCCTGAATTGCTGTTGAGCAATTTAAAGGGACAGGCCTCAGTATTTCTAAATGTTTCATAAATTACAGTCGAATTCACATCCTATGCCCATGTATCTGGCTGAATGCATGCCGTTGTTTGGTTCTTGGTCTGCACATAAAACGTTTTTTGTGTATGTTGAAAAAACATTTGTTGGGTTTGGTTTGTGATAACTAAGTCTTCGTGCAAAATGTGATGGTTGGCACTATTTGCTCATGCTGGTAGTCACTCTGGAAAGCAGCCTGGGGGGTTTTTTTAGACAGAAAAACAGAAAAATAAAGCGCTTTGATTTACTCTTCCTTTGTGCCTGCAGTATCAATTAACAGCACATCTTAGTAAGCTCTGCCCCTCTAACACCTTAGTCCTGCCCTGCCATATCCTGTCCAATGACCACTGCCCCCCCCCTCCCCATTGGCCGCTTTGCTCGCTCGGCGCTCCTCCACTGTGAAAACACCCCTCTGGTCACCCTGCTTCTTTAACCTCCATTTTGTCTTCTCTTCATCCATCCAGCCCTAAAGAAGAATAATATTACTAAATTCCCCAATGTCCACTCGAGGGTAAGGAATTCCTCCAATAGCACCCCTGTGGTGGTGGATGTGTCCCAGACCTGGCAAGCATCTCTTTTTTTTTTACCTCCCTTCCCTTAAGTTACCTACCGCTGAGGGCTTTCTCTACTTCATGCTAGACTGACTGTGTTGGTCCCCCCCCTCCCTCCTTTCTGTTCAACCTCCATTTCCTAATAAGGTTATAGACAAATGTTGCATGTCTAAAATCAAAATAATGCAAATTCAGTGTAAACGCCCTTTATGGGAAATGATTACGTTCCCCTTTTTTCCCCCTGATTGTTTAACATGGGAGGATTTTGCATATTTTTTTTGGGGGGGGGGCTTGTATTGGGGGGCACCTGTCCATAGCGTTTGTTTTTTTAAATCGACAGAAGGACTAGTAAATATGAAAAATGTCAAATCAATAAGGTCTTTTCTGTGGGACTGTTTTTGTCTTCCTTTTAGAGGAGTGAACTGAAGGGGAATGTTTCTTTACAACTCAAGCTGCTTTGCCTGATTGGCTGCCAACAAACAGCCTCTGGGCTCATCTGAAGGCCCTGGCATGACTGACAACTCTTTTATTCTCTCCCCTTCCTCCATCCCAGATCTTCGAAATCAGCCTTACAGGCGAGCCGACGCGGTGAGGAGGAGCGTCAGAAGGCGCTTTGACGACCAAAACTTGCGGCCGGTCAACAACACGGAAGTGGTCATGTGACGAGGGAACAGTGCATGTGCTAGGAGAAGGCTGAAGGGGGGGGGGGGGAATGATGTGGATGTAGCAGCCTCTCACTCTGGACTGAAAGAGAAATGGATGATGTGGATGTAGCAGCCTCTCACTCTGGACTGAAAGAGAAATGGATGGACTGAAAGAGAAATAGATGGACTGAAGGAAAGAAAGATGGATGGGTCTGAAAGGTCAGTTATAGGGAACCTTAGACAAGCCAAGTGCCTGAAACGTACTTTTTATGTGATCAGTTGTTTTATTTTTTTATTACTTCAAGCAATACAACTTGACCTGGCTTTAATTGTAATTTCCTTTGATGTGTAAAACTGGACACGGACGTCCGTAGGGGGAATTCCTGGAAGAGATTCTTCCTGAAAGAAGTGTAGAATGTATATGTGACACGGTTCCGTTATGCCTCGATCCCACCTCCCAGCGTCATTGCGTTTTGGGACACCAGAAGCACATGAATTTCCAATGGAGCGCTGCGTTTGCCTCGCCGCGTTGCAGCGGCAGTTGCGGTGCGTACGTCGGATAAATCAAACGCACGCATCAAATTCTATGCGTAGACGGCTTGACAGAAATGGTAGCAGAAAGGTGAACGTTGAACTTCTGTTGCACACATATCCAGATGACGCTGCGTGCCAATTTGCGCAATGATGCTGCAGGTGTGTTCGAGGCGTTAGGCGTCAAAAAGTATTCCGCCACAGGTGATGAATATGATATACAATAGCAAGTATCTTATTACATTCCTGGTGCTCCTGCCATTGCTCTTGGAATTCCAACAATGTGCTCGAGCGGCACAACAAAATTGTTGCTAAAGGGCTAATGGCCTTATTAAAAGGGGACAAGTCTTAGATTACTACTATGAAGCAGTGATCCAAAACTAATATGCTCAATGAAAGTACTTAAGCAAGTATCAGGTAGACTTTTGTACACCAACGAGTGACCACGGAGAAATCGTATCAGAAATAATATAGCTCAGAGGTGGGGCTCTCTCGAAGTGAGACCAGGCTAATGTGAATTGTATATAGCTAGGCCTCCATATTACAGTATTAACATCTCATTCATCAGTGCTAACATGGTTAGTGGACCAAGTCGTGAATTATTAGCTCTATCTAGATAGAAATAGAGCACCAGTCATACTCAATCAAGAGTTTTTCGGTATTTTTTAAAACTATTTTCTACATTGTAGAATAATAGTGGAGATATCAAAACTATTAAATAACACATATGTAATCATGTAGTGTCCCAAAAAGTGTTAAACAGATAAATATATTCTTCAAAGTAGACACCCTTTGCCTTGATGACAGCTCTTGGCATTCTGTCGACCTTCTGTCGACCAGCTTCACCTGGAATGCTTTTACAACAGTCTTGAAGGAGTTCCCACATATGCTGAGCACTTGTTGGCTGCTTTTCCTTCACTCTGCGGTCCAACTCATCCCAAACTATCTCAATTGAGTTGAGGTCGGGTGATTGTGGAGGCCAGGTCATCTGATGCAACACTCCATCACTCTCCTTCTTGGTCAAATAGCCCTTACACAGCCTGGAGGTGTGTTTTGTGTCATTGTCCTGTTGAAAAACAATTGATAGTCCCACTAAGCGCAAACCAGATGGGAATGGCGAATCGCTGCAGAATGCTGTGGTAGCCATGCTGGTTAAGTGTGCCTTGAATTCGAAATAAATCTTCCATGCTTCACGGTGGGAACCACACATGCGGAGATCATCCGTTCACTTGCTCTGCATCTTACAAAGACACGGCGGTTGGAACCAAAAATCTAAGATTTTGACTTATCAGTCCAAAGGACAGATTTCCACCGGTCTAATGTCCGTTGCTCGTGTTTCTTGGCCCAAGCAAGTCTCCTTCTGTAGCAATTCGACCATGAATGCTTGATTCACACAGTCTCCTCTGAACAGTTGATGTTGAGATGTGTGTGTGCTACTTGAACTGTGAAGCATTTATTTGGGCTGCAATTTCTGAGGCTGGTAACTCTAATGAACTTATCCTTTGCAGCAGAGGTAACTCTCGGTCTTCCGTTCCTGTGGCAGTCCTCATGAGATCCAGTTTCATCATAGCACTTGATGGATTTTGCCACTGCACTTGAAGAAACTTTACAAGTTCTTGAAATGTTCCGTAATGACTGACCTTCCTGTCTTAAAGTAATGATGGACTGTTGTGTTACTTTGCTTATTTGAGCTGTTCTTGCCACAATATGGACTTGGTCTTTTACCAAACAGGGCTATCTTCTGTATACCACCCCTACCATGTCACAGCACAGCTGATTGGCTCAAACGTATTAAGAAGGAAAGAAATTACACAAATTAACAAGGTACACCGGTTAATGGAAATACATTCCAGGTGACTACCTCATGAAACTGGTTGAGAGAATGCCAAGAGTGTGCAAAGCTGTCGTCAAGGCAAAGGGTGGTTACTTTGAAGAATCTCACATTAAATATATTTTGATTTGTTTAACACTGTTTTGGTTACAACATAACTCCATGTGTTATTTCATAGTTTTAATGTCTTCACTATTATTCCACAATGTAGAAACTAGTAAAAATAAAAAATCCTTGAATGAGTAGTTGTATCCAAACTTTTGACTGGTACTGTACATTGTCTGCTCATGTAGACCTCAAGTGCCATTCAAATGCAATGCTGTTAAGTGGATGGTGGGGCTCGAGCCACAATAGCTCTGGTCCAGGGAATCGTTCGGTCAAACGACTGCGAGAGCACACCCGAACGACACCCCAGACAAGAGCTAGAGCGAATAGGAAAGGTGCTAAAACAAAGACTTATCAGCAGATACACTTCCAGTCAAGTGTAGCAGCAGCAAGGAAGGTACTTTAGGCTACTTGAGGAGCTTGTCATTGAAACTGGATTCCAAGTTAATTTTTTTACCCTGAAAACCGCAATCGGCTAATGAATCTCTAGGCAACCGTCTACTCACTATTATTGTACATTTAATGTATAGTATTTAACCACTGTAAACGGTATCCATTCAGCTTTGCTCATGTGACCCACTGACATGAGCGACAGTCTTTTTTTCTTCTTTTTTTAAAGTGTTTAGCTAGTTATATAAAAAAAATGTCAGAACAAACAAAAATTACACAAAGCAAAAAAAAGTTTTGTAAATGTACAGATATTTTGCTACAAATTGTTGCATTGTTTTTTACTTCTTAATCCTCTCATTACTCTAAGGTTACTATTGTACATACTGTTTAAAACAAAATGTGCATCACCCTGTGATATACAATTTGAATGTTATTTTAACTTATAGGTTTGTCCATTTTGTATATTTAATTACGCCGAAAAAAACAAATCTGGGTTCACTTTAACCAAACGGATCGATTGTGTGAAGCAGAATGCCCTGGTGTCACACTTGCCTGAGAGTAAAGAGGCATTATATTAATGTATGTCCCAAATGGCACTCTATTCCCTATTTAGTGCACTACTTTTGACCCTATGGGCCCTGGTGCAAAAAAGGTCAAAAATAGTGCCCTATATAGGGAGTCATTTGGGCCATAACCCATTGACGTTCGGAGAAGCTTTCTGTGGTCTTGGGACCATAAATGTCCACGTTATAGCATGTGCAACAAACCACTCATCTCTATACTTCCTATGTGAACTGTTGACCACTCATCAGCTTCACTCATTAGACTGGATAATAGTGGCATGTTTTAGTTATTACTTCAGAAATGTATTTTAGGCATTGTGTGCTTATTACAAAATACTTTGAAATAACATTTAGTTAAAGGTAGACCGAGTTCTGGATTTGATCAAATAAACTATTTACACTATTATAATGTGTGCATCTTTATTTCAATTTTGTTCTTTATCATTCATTTGGCAGACAGCTGTTCAGATTCACTCTGGTTTTCTATGCAGGCTCATTGATCTAAAAACAACAGGAGAAATCGGTCTTGTCATCTCTGTATGTAAACCGTGGAAATCATTACTCACCCGTCTGGCGGGCTGGGGCATAGGGCAGCAACAAAGGTTTGGGTTTGCCACTTCTGGCGGTCTTCGGCCAACGTGCCACAACCCTGGTGATGTTATTGGAGCTTAATCTAGATTGTCCTGAGCCACGTTGTCTCGGCACCTCTTACAGTAGCAATTATTACATACAGCCAGCCTAGCATTTCAATGAGCCACAGGAAACGGATACAAGGCTACTAAGCCTAGTGAACAAGAGGCACTCATAACAAAGAGGTCATATGTAAAGAAAATAATGAGCTCCGATCTATGGTGGCTGCTGGTGAGGGTACATGAAGACAAAACAAATTCATGTCAACTATATTTTATTACATTTATAGATCATGCAATGAGGACTTTCACAATTCCTCTTGTGAAAATCTAGCGAACCAATCCTAAAAATCCCATAAAAATGTGTTTAAAAGGGTCTTGTTTCAGAGAGACATTTAATTCAGTCTAGACGTGCACCTTTGCCAAAGAGTTCTACATCAGTCCAAAGCAGCGGTATGCAACTAGATTCAGCTGCGGGGCGATTTTTGTCCGAGCGGATGGTCGGGGGTCCGGAATATAATTATAATTTGTACATTGCAAATTGACCACAACTAAGCACAAAAATGTATTGCATTTGAAAATGATTTCAAACCTTGATTACACAGACACAATCACATCTCTTTTTATTTGCGAGAATATTTTGTCAACAGATTTCCTAAATTAAACTTTTTTTTATTTTTTACTTTGGGGGCCCTGGTCAAAAGTAGTGCACTATAAAGGGAATAAATACAGTGCCATTTGTGACTCAGACAACAATTGTACTGAGAACTGCAAGGCAGTCACAGTAAAGAGCATGGCATTAAGATGCACTTTGAATCCATTTCGATATCAAACTAGTAGCAAAGAAAAACTACAAAACGAATAAAATGAAATAGCTAGTGAGAAAACATTATAAAAAGGCAACACATTTCTGAAGTGTGTCACTAAAATGTCCACACAGTTGACCTTCCAATAACGTAAGAAAACAGAGCAAATATTGACCAAGCATTCTAGTGCCAGTGTGGCGGGTTCATTCCCATTATACAAAACACAAGGGGAACAGTTCACACACAGTCCAAATAGGGCTGAAACATTCTGGTAACTTACCCAAAATTGACAGGAATTACTCAAATCTTCTAACTGGGATTTCTGGAAAACCTGTGAATTTCTGGAAAGTTCCTGGAATTGTGTAACCTTAAGTCCAAGCATGTGTGGCGTTACGCTGAAAAAGAAGCACTGGGGGGAATGCATGGTGGATGAAAGGAAGACAGCATGAGGGAAAAGCAGGATCAAGGAGCATCCAGCTGTTCCAGTAGAGTCCTCCTCCTCTTCTCCAGCTCTCCTTCACTCAGCTCGCTGCCTGAAGTGTCCCAGCCACCCTACACAACAAAGACAAAACATCAAAACCCACATTTTCCCGACAACACTGGTAGTGCTGAGCGATTAACCGAAATGACGGTTATTTGGGGATTTTTAAACAACTAACGGACATCGGTTCAATTATTTTAATTCCGCTTCGTTGGGAGCGCGCAATCGAGAGGGATAGAAAGCAGTTGCTTAGGACTCTCCCAGGTGGCGCAGTGGTCTAGGGCACTGCATCGCAGTGGTGGCATGTGCCACCAGAGATTCTGGGTTCGCGCAGCCGGCCGCGACCGGGAGGTCCGTGGGGCGACGCACAATTGGCCTAGCGTCGTCCTTGTCTCATCGCGATATCCTTGTCGATATCCTTGTCTCATCGCGCACCAGCGACTCCTGTGGCGGGCCGGGCGCAGTGCACGCTAACCAAGGTCGCCAGGTGCACGGTGTTTCCTCCGACACATTGGTGCGGCTGGCTTCCGGGTTGGATGCGCGCTGTGTTAAGAAGCAGTGCGGCTTGGTTGGGTTGTGTTTCGGAGGATGCATGGCTTTCGACCTTCGTCTCTCCCGAGCCCGTACGGGAGTTGTAGCGATGAGACAAGATAGTAATTACTAACACAATTGGATAGCACGAAATTGGGGAGAAAAAGGGGGTTAAAAAATAAAAAGAAAGCAGTTGCTTCGCAAGCCTGAAAACACATGATCTACGGGATTGACGGTTGGTATTCAGCAGTCATCAAAGTATGCCTTATTTATTCTGTGTTGTTACAGCATTCAACGCACATATAGTGGATTTTAAGTTTTTAAACGTGGCGATTTGAACAAACATTCTCCAAATATTTATTGAAGTCTATAAAGTATACAACCTTCTGGTGTCTGTTGTAACGGATATTGCAGTTGCACAAGCTGGACGAAGTCCCTACACATTGCAATGGAGCAACAACAAAACAAATCAGCATTTTGTGTGATGTAGGCTAATCTTTATAGTTGCTGCCATATCACAGCCACTATCCAGAGTTCCTGTAAAAAGAACATTCTAGGCAGCCCGAGCATGTCTGACTATGCGCTATTATTCCTTACTTCATTTGTCCATTACTGCTTTAGACTTCCTACTATTTGTGGCGATAATCTTCATAGATATGCTGCCACATAGTAGCGAGAGTAGCTGGGAAAAAAAGAGCTAGCCAATGTTCGCAACGATAATGAGTAAAGAATCACTATTTTGACTGCCTGTATGCATCTTGCTTGTGTTTGATATGCTTGCCTAAATATACTGTTAGACAACAAAGTTTGTACCAAAATGTTGATCATGTCTTTTGTGTACAACATGAAAGCTGAAGGCTGCCTAACACCCTTCCAGAAAAAAATAACAGTACAATCGCTCGAGGTATGGAAGGCACTGTTCAAACATGTCGATCCACATCTTTACTCTTTAGAGTAGAACATGAAGTTTCCCCCTCCATGTTAAGGGGGAAGCGGCAGTGGAAGCACTGAGCAGAAGCTACGTAGACAACATAGTGGGCAGCAGCTCCGTAAAAAGAAAAGAATCCTGCACATGCACAGAAACCTCCGTATCAATAGACACAGCAAGTTGGGTTGCAGCAAATCCAGAACCGCAGTCACTTTAAATCATTTTTGGTGTTGGACAGAAGACTAAAATCACCAGGGAGTGATTTTAAATTTAAGAAAAATCCGTTCATTTATTCCCACGCATTAAGGCATACGTGATCGTATCCCAATGTAATCAAAGTTTGAAAGGATTCCGATTTTGTCAAATACTATATCTGTTTGGGATTCTTGCGGTCAATTTGCTGTGAACAACTATCTTCCGGCACCCCGACCATCCGCCCAAGGCTGAATGTAATTGGTGAACCCTGCACTAGGAAATAGAATAGTAAACACCTCACTTGGACTAGGATGAGACAAAATGCTTGGATACAACTGCTGTGTTTTTTTTATATATTTTTTTATTTTACCGTTATTTTACCAGGTAAGTTGACTGAGAACACGTTCTCATTTGCAGCAACGACCTGGGGAATAGTTACAGGGGAGAGGAGGGGGATGAATGAGCCAATTATAAACTGGGGATTATTAGGTGACCATGATGGTTTGAGGGCCAGATTGGGAATTTAGCCAGGACACCGGGGTTAACACCCCTACTCTTACGATAAGTGCCATGGGATCTTTAATGACCTCAGAGAGTCAGGACACCCGTTTAACGTCCCATCCGAAAGACGGCACCCTACACAGGGCAGTGTCCCCAATCACTGCCCTGGGGCATTGGGATATTTTTCAGACCAGAGGAAAGAGTGCCTCCTACTGGCCCTCCAACACCACTTCCAGCAGCATCTGGTCTCCCATCCAGGGACTGACCAGGACCGACCCTGCTTAGCTTCAGAAGCAAGCCAACAGTGGTATGCAGGGTGGTATGCTGCTGGCTGTGTACTGGCATGGAGTATTTCTTTCTTTTAAAGCATTCAAATCCCAGATGCATGGCTGGGTTTAGTGACCGGAATGGGACGTTTTACCTCCTCCTTGGTAGATTTCCTTTTAGGTGACTTCTGCTTGGATTCGGAGCGACTCTTCCCCCGGGATTTGTCGTTCTCTTTTTCTTTCTCCTGGTCCTTCTCCCGCTTGCCGTCCCTCTCTCTTCCTCCCTTCTCTTTCCGCTCGCCTTCGGATTCGGGAGATTGCTGAAAGACAGGGTCACAAGAATAAGCGCGCCGTCCGCCATTTGGCTTCACAATCTTTCCAGAGTGGCCCAAACATTCCCCCGAAAATATAGTTCCGTCCTGAGAACCTACCGACTTGTGACGCCTCTTCTTCCCCTTCTTCTTGTGCTTCTTGGACTTCTTATAACTTCTATCTGTTGACCGAATGGAGAGGGATATCAGAAACTGGCTGCCACACAATATTCCTTCATTTGTGTTTTTTATATAGTGATTATTTTTATTTGATCATTTCTAGTCAAGGTTATAGGTACAATACATTCCTATCAGCATATACTTTTTCATCATACCTGATCCTTATATCACAATTATCATTCAAGTTTTTCATTGGGACGATAAAAGAATAAACAAAAGGGATTATACATAGGAAAACCACTGACCAGATTCCCCACTGGAGGAGCGCTCGGACGGGGACTTGGACGGTGAGCGCTTCTTCTTCTTGGTGTGATAATCGTCTTCACCTTCAGACTCCGAGCCCTGCAGAGAGAAGAGGAGTGGGAGTAGTAGGAGGGTTTGTCTAGTGAGGTGCCATGCGGATACAATTGAAGGCGAAATCCCAAATGGCACCCTATTTCCTATAAACTATAGGGTTTCTGGTCAAAAGTAGTGCACCATCTAGGGAATAGGTTGCCATTTGGGACGCAGCTACAAAGGGCGCAGAGGGGTCTTGGTTTGTGCAGTGTCGGGGCATAGTACTAACCGATCGAGAGCGGGAGCGCTTCCTGTGGTGCTTCTTGGACTTCTTTGAGTGTTTCTTGGTCTTGGAGTGATGATGCTGGCACTCGTGCTGTGAGAAGAAAGAGCAGCCAGGTTTGAGTACTGTATGTCGTGACACTGGTTCTGTCCCAAATGGCACCCTCATCCGTATATAGTGCACTACTATGGGCCCTGGTCAAAAGTAGTGCACAATATAGGGAATAGGGTGCCATTTGAGATGCCACCACTGACATTGTCAGAGTACTTCCCCCCCCCCCCCCACAGAGGTTACCAGAGTTAAATGAGTCTTACCTCCAAGACATGCATGAAGTCTTTGAATATCCTTTTCCTCTCAGACTCCAGAGTCACGTCTTCGAATGCAGATTCTTTGAGGAATCTTTCTCGGACCTAAGACGACCAAAGAGAGAAAATGAATAGTCAGAAAACAAAAGGTTTGCTTTTAAATAGTTGCATGACTATCAAATAATGTGCCAGACAGTAGCCCATTGATAACAACGTGTGTGTGTGTGAGAAAGGTAACAGTAATAATGTGTGTGTGTGAGGCAGAGGTGGGATCAAGTCACTATTATTCGAGTCACAAGCAAGTCACAAGATCTGAGTCTCAAGTTGAGTCAAGTACAAGTCCTGCATTCCAAGAGCAAGTCAAGTCTCAAGTAAAAACATATATACGTGCAATGACTTGTTCAACTACAAATCTTTGTCTATTTATTGAGGCTACCAGACCGCCATTGTCATTATTTTGTCTACAATATATATTTGGTTATGTAATAATTCATTTTAACAACAAATTCCAAATGCAAGCTTCATAACTGAATGATACATTTCAAGAAATTTTGACATACCAAAAGACCAGTAAGCCTATGCTAGTAATTGTTGCTTGACGTCCCATTGCTGGTGAGTTTGCAAAGTAAACAGTTAATATTATTGATCACCGAACAATTTTTGGAGCTGCATATTTATTTATGACAATCCTCTCTTATCGTTAGATCGTTAGCGTTCCCCCAAAAAGGAGTGGTTCAAAGCTTGCGAACACACAAATGTAGCCAGTCATTTACAGCCTTAAACGGCAATGCATTTTCAGAACTTAAAGATACAGAAATAAACAGTGTTTTTACACCTACATGTTAGCAGCCAATATCAAGTCATTTTAACATTTAACATTTTAACATTTAACATTTAACATTTTAACATTTACACTTCTCTGGAGTCCAGAGCAAGCAGAATCATACTGGCTACCTGCAAGCAGCAGAGGTTGCAGGATCGGATGGAAAGCGATATCACTTTGGATGGCCGCCTAATGCTCTTCGCCAACTGTGTAGCCCTCTACTTCCTCACAGATACTGTCATTAAATTAGCCAGAATGTTACATTTTCATCCCATACTATTGAAGGCAGTGCGATGTTACAACCATCTTTAGTCATATAGCAAGTAGCCACCCAAACTCAGCCTATCTGAAATATAAAAATTATAGCTATCATTGTTAGCCTACCAGGTAGCCTATCACTGTTCTGGCAAGGATGCGTCTGTAGAAGACTGCTAAACGGTATTTTATATGGATAATATAAACATACTAATGTTTATAGAAAATGATGCAAGTGCTTTCTGGTCACTAATCTGGATATGTGAGCCCGCCTTTGAGCGCCAATGCTGATGATTAATCATTGGTCAACAGATTCAAATGTTTTTGAGACAATCATTTGGTGCAATAACATAGGCCTACACACCTACTCATTCAAAGGATTTTCTTTATTTGTACTATTTTTTACATTGTAGAAAAATAGTGAAGACACTCATGTAGTATCCAAAAAAGTGTGAAATCAAAATTTTATATTGAGATTCTTCAAAATAGCCACCCTTTGCCTTGATGACAGCTTTGCACACTCTTGGCATTCTCTCAACCAGCTTCATCTGGAATGCTTTTCCAACAGTCTTAAAGGAGATCCCACATATGCTCAGCACTTGTTGGCTGCTTTTCCTTCACAGCGGCCCAACTCATCCCAAACCATCTCAATTAGATTGAGTGGGTGATTGTGGAGGCCAGTTCATCTGATGCAACACTCCAATCCCTCTCCTTCTTGGTAAAATAGCCCTTACACAGCATGGAGGTGTGTTGGGTCATTGTCCTTTTGAAAAACAAAATTGGTAGTCCAACTAAGCGCAAACCAGATGGGATGGCGTATCGCTGGAGAATGCTGTAGTAGCCATGCTGGTTAAGTATGCCTTGAATTCTAAATAAATCACTGACAGTGTCACCAGCAAAGCACTCCCACACCATCTCCTCCATGCTTCACAGTGGGAACCACACATGCGGAGATCATCAGTTCACCTACTCTGCGTCTCACAAAGACACACATCTCAAATTTCGACTCAGACCAAAGGACAGATTTCCACCAGTCTAATGTCCATTACTCGTGTTTCTTGGCCCAAGCAAGTCTATTCTTCTTATTGGTGACCTTTAGTAGTGGTTTCATTGTAGCAATTCAACCATGAATGCCTGGTTCACGCAGCCTCCTCTAAACAGTTGATGTTGAGATGTGTCTGTTTCTTGAATTCTGAAGAATTTATTTGGGCTGCAATTTCTGAGGCTGGTAACTCTAATGAACTTATCTGCAGCAGAGGTAACTCTGGTTCTTCCTTTCCTGTGGCGGTCCTCATGAGACAGTTTCATCATAGTACTTGATGGTGTTTGCGACTGCACTTGAAGAAACTTTCAAAGTTCTTGAAATGTTCCAGATTGACTGACCTTCATGTCTTGAGGTAATGATGGACTGTCGTTTCTCTTTGCTTATTTGAGCTGTTCTTGGCATAATATGGACTTGGTATTTTACCAAATAGGGCTTTCTGTATACCAATCCTACCTTACAGCACTGATTGGCTCAAACGCACTAAGAAGGGAAGCAATTCCACAAATTAACTTTTAATAAGGCACACCTGTTAATTGAAATGCATTCCAGGTGACTATCTCATGAAGCTGGTTGAGAGAATGACAAGTGTGCGCAAATCTGTCATCAAGGCAAAGGGTGGCTACTTTGAAGAATCTCAAATATAAAATATATTTTGATTTGTTTAACACTTTTTTGGTTACTACATGATTCCATATGTTATGTCTTAGTTTTGATGTCTTCACTATTATTCTACAATGTAGAAAATATAAAAAATAAAGAAAAACCCTGGAATGAGTAGATGTGTCCAAACTTTTGATGGGAGCTGTATATATATATATAACAAATACATACCACTGCGCTAGCTCACCTGAACTGGTGTTGATTGACAGTTTGCTGGTCCAATCAAAGGGCAGAGTGTGCGTTTCACGAACCAATTGTTGCACTTTCATTTTTTTTTTGTGCAAGTGCATGCTCTCTGGCTACTCTTACTGGCTGCTTGGAGAGTCATCCCTGGAGACTCTGTGCCATAAATGAGTGACAAAACGTAACAAACCTGGCCAGATAATTTTAAGTCGTCAGTCTCAAGTCAAAGTCAAGTCCTAAGTCTTGAGGCTCCAAGTCCGTCTCAAGTTGTCAAATGTGTGACTTGAGTCAAACTCGAGTCCAAGTCACGTGACTTGAGTCCACACCTCTGGCGCAAGGTAACAGTAAAACTGTGTGTGTGTGTGAGAGAGAGAGAGAAAGGTAACAGATTAACACATACTTCTTCCCAGGTGGCCTCTGGTTCCAGGGCTGGGGTAGCCTGCTTCAACATGCTCTTGAAGGTAGCCTCTTTCCTCTTCATCTTCCTGGCCTCCTCCTTCTCCCGCTCCCTCTCCCGAGCCTCCGCCTTCTCCAGCAACTACATCGGTACAGGAGGAGAGAGGGAGGTCACTCAGTAGTTTTTGGAAGCACAGCGAGGTCACTGATCGTCAGTGAAGGTTTGTGCATCCCAAATGGAACCCATTCCCTATTTAGTCCCCTACTTCTGACCAGGGCTCATAGAGTGGACAAAACATTAAGAACAGCTGCTCTTTCCATGACAGACTGACCAGGTGAATCCAAGTGAAAGCTAGGATTCCTTATTGATGTCACTTGTTAAATCCACTTCAAATCAGTGTAGGTGAAGGGGAGGAGACAGGTTAAAGAAGGATTTTTAAGCCTTGAGACAATTGAGACATGGATTGTGTATGTGTGCCATTCAGAGGGTGAATGGGCAAGACAAAATATTGAAGTGCCTTTGAACAGGGAATGGTAGTAGGTGCCAGGCGCACTGGTTTGTGTCAAGAACTGCAACGCTGCTGTGTTTTTCAACCTCAACAGTTTCCCGTGTGTATCAAGAATGGTCCACCACTCAAAGGACATCCAGCAAACTTGACACAACTGTGGGAAGCATTGGAGTCAACATGGGCCAGCGTCCCTGTGGAACGCTTTCGACAACTTGAACAATCCATGCCCCGACGAAGTGAGGCTGTTCTGAGGGCAAAAGGGGGTGCAACTCAATATTAGGAAGGTGTTCCTAATGTTTTGAACACTCAGTGTATAGTTAATAGAGTTTTCGGACACAGAAATGGTGGTGTGGGTATAAATCAAAGAGCTCTTACGCTGTTGAAGGCTAGCTTGATGTTGCCTGCGTCCAGCGTCGTGGCTCTCTTGTCTGAGCTGATCACAGTGCCAAAGTCTTCAAAGCTAGTGTTTACCTCGACCATGAAGTTTTTGTCCTGTGTGGAGGAAAGAGAGTTAATAAAATGAAAACTACCATTGAGGCGATCGTGCAGATTATACAATATCTACGCTGCAAAGTAGATTTAACTGCATCCCAAACGGAACCCTACACTCCATTCCATACACTACTTTGGATCAGGCACCATAGGGCTCTGGTGAAAAGGTAACGCACTATATAGGCAAAAAAGTAGTGCACTAAATGGGGAATAGGACGCCATTTGAGACCACAACGTGGGAGAAAACACAGAAGGTAACATTCTCCCACCTTCAGGATATCCTTAATGATCCGCTTCTCGTCGTGGTAGCGAGCCTTCAGGTCTTCCACGTAGAACTTGAACAGATCGAGGGGAGTGGAGCCTGCAGAATAGACACCATAAACTAACATGCACGCGTTATTCAAGATGGGCTCGGACAACACATGGTTACCGCAACACCAAAAGGCTAAAGAAAAAGGCAGCGACCACAAACCAGAGCAGCAGAAGTATCATACGACATCATCACAGCAGTACAAGTGGATAAGACAACAACAATATTGATAACGTGCATGCGTGTGTGTGTGTATCAGTGTGCGTCCACGCGTCCGTGCATGTAAGTATGCGTATACCTGTGTGAGCCAGGGTTTCCGTTAAGAAAATGTGGCGCCGGACATTTGACCGGTAGCATTTTCCTTTACTGGCCATTTGAGAAATTTACCGGAGCCATATGCATTGGGTGCATAACTTGATTAGGGCGTCCACCCACGGGGCTCAGAATGACAGAAATCACATTTCCAGTATGGTAATTCATATTAACTGAACATGCAAGTCGAGGATGAACGATGCGCGGTCCTTCTTACCCAATTCCGACGCGCACTTTGAAGAGCTACTTTTCCGTAGCCAAGAAGACGAGTAAAAAAACAGCAAAATCACTAGCCTGTGTCAATCTACTATCCCCCATCGTAGAAAAGTTGGCCTATTCTATTGGTCAGCTTGTTGAGAAAGAAATAGCCTATTCCAAACAGACTCTGGGACAGATGTGGGACGATAGACCCAAAATTCATTCAACCAGTAAGCCACAAAAAAAGTTTTTTTTTAATTACATTAACAGCTCTGAGTCTGATACAACCAATCAGAACATTTATCTCAACTATTATTTCTTCACATTATAAGCGCACAGGGCATAATGCAGCGAGCCGTTTCATGCGACAGAGATGACGATATCCATTAGAAATTTTGAAATATATGCATATGCAAACAACTAGCATGGGTTGCTAATATGACTAGGATTGTGGCTACCGGACAATGAAAGAAAGTTGATATAAAATAATTGCCTCCACGGATATGGTCTGATTTTGGCTAGGCTACTTTGAAGTAAGGTATCACATGCCTCATAATATGTATTAAAAAGTTCCGGGTTCAAACAATTACATATATGTTTTCAAAATGCATACTGCCTCCAGCTCATTGTAAAGTGGTGTGTGACGCGCTAATGAAACCTGCCTTCCGCTGCCCATGTTTACTGTTTGAGATGCTGTAGCAGCAGCTTTCACAGTCTGACAGATTTTTACGCTCAAAGGCTCTGTATCTGTATACTGTAGGCGTGTGATAAATAAGATACATAACGAATATACTGTACACACACACGCCAATTTAATTCCTCTAAATTTTGCAAATTAACCTATAGACCGATAAGCATGACCAGTCGAATGTATTTACATCGACGAATATGATAAAAAGCATTATTTCGCAATGGGATTTTTTACTCTCCTGGACAATTGGCTTTTGTACTGTAAAAAATATATATATATCTTTGGTTTTGTTTTTTTTGGGCATAAAGACGGCTATTAGCGGCTAACGGAAAACCTGGTGCGAGCGAGAGTATGCGCATGCAGCAGGTGTCCTCATACCTGGCTGGCCCAGCATGTTGGCGAAGCGGATGTCTGAGCTGACGGTGGGGTACATCTCCATCCAGGCAGACATGGAGTGGAGCTGACCATTGTCATGGAGCTCGTCCAGGAATTTCTGTGGGGGGGGGGGGAGGGAGAGAAACATGAGGCTCAGCAAAGCAACTGAAATGACTTGGCTACGTCCCAATGGAACCATATTCCCTATATAGTGCACCATATAAAAGGAAATAGGGCATCTTTTGGAACGCAACCTGGATAAATGACATCCCTGAGAGATCAACCCATGCAAGATTCACTTATATATTTTCCTGTACTTTTTCAGTACAGTATTAGTCAAAACGTCTGAGAAACTATTTGGCTTTTTCTTCAGTCTGTGTTAGTCGTAGAAATCCTATAATTCCCTTTGATCCGTTTTAAGAATGAACCAAGACGGTCCAAATTATCCGTACCATGTTGCTAGACTACCAATATCCATTCTAATGTTCTATATATAATTCTATGGTGTTAGCATTGTTTGTATCATAATCCTCTACCGTGTACACTGTTCCCAAAACGCTCCATGGTGAGGTAGAGGAGGCCCGTCTTTCTCACCTGGAAGGACTCTCTGTTCTTGCGCTGTCTCCTCCTCTCCCTCAGCAGTGTCTTCTGCTTCTCGTCCTCCTCCTCCTTCTCCAGCGCTCGGATGTGCTCCTCGAAACAGATCAGAGCATCCTCTTTGTCCATGTCTGAAGCAAACAAGGAGAGAAGAGGAGAGAAAGAGAGAGGGGAGAACGTCAACAGAGCACTCACACAGCAAACAGAGTCAGTCTTTTACACATACACACTGCTGCGCCACACAGGCACACACTGCAAACCACAGCTCCTGACTGGACAGGGCAGTCTTCACCAACTTCAGTTACTCGGCTTGTTCAGTCGTTCACCTATTCAAACTCAGACACACACCCCCCCCCCCCCCCTTTTGTTTTTATGACTCACAAGTAACAGCTCCGCTGCCTTAGTTAAATGAACGCAGAGCCTTGAGAAAGGTTGTGTCCCAAATCTGTCCCATATAGGGCTCTGGTCAAAAGTAGTGCACTATGTAGGGAATAGGGTGCCATTTGGGATGCAGATAGTATGAATGAGTGTGCAGCGTACTCTGGAGCTCCTCGTCCTCTGCGAAGGTGGGGTTGTCCAGAAGGTACTGCTGGGCCTCGGACCAGGTGGTGCGGTACGTCACGTTGGCCATGTTGTCCAGGATGTTCTTCAGAGCCTCCCAGTTCCTCTTCCTCAGCTGCTTGGCTTGCTCCTGTAACCCACACACGACAAATATGGAACAGACTAGAGTGAAGAGGCGGTCAACACATTCCGACAGATAATGTACTTAGTAATCAGCGTTGGGTTCAATTCCATTTCGATTCAGGAAGTACACAAACATTTTTTCTTCCTGAATTGAAATGGAATTGATCCCAACCCTGATAGTAATACTCCGTTCTTCAGACAGCTAGGGATCAAATACATTATTTTCCTCGCACTACATTTCTTTTGTCAATAGAAATGTTTCATTAGAAATAGGATCAAATGTTGCAAAGTGGAAGTGAATGTAGATGGAAGAGAATAAACTGGTAGTTGTGACACCACACTCCAAAAAACAAGCCCAGCAGACTCTAGTTATTTATGTAGTTCTGTCCTTGAGCTGTTGTCTATTCATATTCTGTATTATGTTTCATGTTTTGTGTTTTGTGTGGACCCCAGGAAGAGTAGCTGATGCTTTTGCAACAGCTAAATTAGGGATCCTAATAAAATGCCAAATACCCAAAAGAGGCAGCCTAACGGCAATAAAACTGACCTTCTCCTTCTTGGCTAGGTAGAAGAGGACGTCTTCATAGATCTCCAGTCTGTCCCTCTCTGGGACGGTGCTCCACACATCCAGCTCCGCAAACATCTGCTCTGCTTTCCTGGTTCACACACAAGAGACAACCACAGTCATCAATTCTTTTTTTTTTTAATGATTATTATTTTTCATTTAACAAGGCAAGTCAGTTAAGAACAAATTCGTATTTACAATGACGGCCTACCAAAAGGCCTCCTGCGGGGACGGGGGCTGGGATAAAAAATTCAAAAATAAAGACAAAACACACATCACGAAAAGAGAGAACACTACATAAAGAGAGACCTAAGATGACAACATAGCAAGGCAGCAACACAACATGGCAGCAACACCACATGGCAGCAGCACCACATGGCACAAACATTATTGGGCACAGACAACAGCACAAAGGGCAAGAAGGTAGAGACAACCATACATCACGCAATGCAGCCACAACTGTCAGTAAGAGTGTCCGTGATTGAGTCTTTGAATGAAGAGATTGAGATAAAACTGTCCAGTTTGAGTGTTTGTTGCAGCTCGTTCCAGTCTCTAGCTGCAGCGAAATGAAAAGAGGAGCAACCCAGAGATGTGTGTGCTTTCGGGACCTTTAACAGAATGTGACGGGCAGAACGGGTGATGTGTGTGGAGGACGAGGGCTGCAGTAGATATCTCAGATAGGGTGGAGGGGGGAGTGAAGCCTAAGAGGGTTTTATAAATAAGCATCAACCAGTGGGTCTTGCGATGGGTATACAGAGATGACCAGTATACAGAGGAGTATAGAGTGCAGTGATGTGTCCTATAAGGAGCATTGGTGGCAAATCTGATGGCCGAGTGGTAAAGAACATCTAGCCGCTCGAGAGCACCCTTTCCTGACGATCTATAAATTATGTGTCCGTAATCTAGCATGGGTAGGATGGTCATCTGAATCAGGGTCAGTTTGGCAGCTGAGGTGAAAGAGGAGCGATTACGATAGAGGAAACCACGTCTAGATTTAACTTTAGCCTGCATCTTTGATCTGTGCTGAGAGAAGGACAGTGGACCATCTAGCCAAACTCCCAAATACTTGTATGAGGTGACTACATCAAGCTTTAAACCCTCAGAGGTAGTAAACGCCTGTGGGGAGAGGGGCATTCTTCTTACCAAACCACATGACCTTTGTTTTGGATGTGTTCAGAACAAGGTTAGGGGTAGAGAAACTTATTGGACACTTGTTGGACACTAAGAAAGCTTTGTTGTAGAGCATTTAACACAAAATCCCGGGAGGGGCCAGCTGAGTATAAGACTGTATCATCTGCATATAAATGGATGAGAGAGCTTCCTACTGCTTGAGATATGTTGTTGATGTAAATTGAGAAGAGCGTGGGGCCTAGGATTGAGCCTTTGTGTACTCCCTTGGTGACAGGCAGTGGCTGAGACAGCAGATTTTCTGACTTTATACACTGCACTCTTTGAGAGAGGTAGTTAGCAAACTAGGCCAAAGACCCCTCAGAGACATCAATACTCCTTAGCCGGCCCACAAGAATGGAATGGTCTACCATATCAAAAGCTTTGACCAAGTCAATAAAAAAAAATCGCAGCACATCAATTGATCCATTTTAGGTAATAAGCTTCTAGTATTAACGTGCAGAAAACCCAGGCTTTTACAAGAGCAGAAATCAGTGAAGCAGATATCAGAACACAAGTCAGAATTGTGGCTAGCAACAGCAGATGGGCCAGGGTGTACATGTACAATATCAGTATCATCAACAGTAATACAATCACGGCACGGCATAGGACAGGGAGAGCTCTGCAGTGCTGATTTATGACATCTGAAAGTGCATCAGATGGCAACAAGAAAATATTGTACAGCAATTTCATCAGGTAACATGAATACAAAGCCGGCGAGAGATGGTTAGAATGGGATGGGAGGCCAAAAGACTGTGTAACCAATGGAGAGTCAGAGTCCCTAGTGTGGGAACAAACATAGTCTGTCCCACGGTTGGGTAAAGAAAGTTCGTAGTCAACAAAGCATGTAGGAGTCATGAGGTAAATAGCAAAATACACAAGAAATAAATCAAATATATAACGACTTGGGGCTAGCCATTGTAAGTTCAGAGTCACTGGCCCCAACAGTGCTGGAGGCGAGCGAAAGCTCGGGAGAGAGGAAGGGGCAACCAGGGCAGACGGTGAACAGATCGCCAGGTGGAATCCAAGCAGCAGTGCAGCAGGCAAAGGGAGTAGGGGTTTGGGTGGGGTAGTCTGCCATTTGTTGGGCTCAAAGGCTTCGACACCTCTCGCTTCACACGTCAGTGCTAATTGAAGTTGTATTTCTTTGTCCTAGCAGGCTTGGTAGCTTTCAGTCCATATAAAGTCAAATACACTGCTCAAAAAAAGAAAGGGAACACTTAAACAACACAATGTAACTCCAAGTCAATCACACTTCTGTGAAATCAAACTGTCCACTTAGGAAGCAACACTGATTGACAATAAATTTCACATGCTGTTGTGCAAATGGAATAGACAACAGGTGGAAATTATAGGCAATTAGCAAGACACCCCCAATAAAGGAGTGGTTCTGCAGGTGGTGACCACAGACCACTTCTCAGTTCCTATGCTTCCTGGCTGATGTTTTGGTCACTTTTGAATGCTGGCGGTGCTTTCACTCTAGTGGTAGCATGAGACGGAGTCTACAACCCAAACACAAGTGGCTCAGGTAGTGCAGCTCATCCAGGATGGCACATCAATGCGAGCTGTGGCAAGAAGGTTTGCTGTGTCTGTCAGCGTAGTGTCCAGAGCATGGAGGCGCTACCAGGAGACAGGCCAGTACATCAGGAGACGTGGAGGAGGCCGTAGGAGGGCAACAACCCAGCAGCAGGACCACTACCTCCGCCTTTGAGCAGGAGGAGCACTGCCAGAGCCCTGCAAAATGACCTCCAGCAGGCCACAAATGTGCATGTGTCTGCTCAAACGGTCAGAAACAGACTCCATGAGGGTGGTATGAGGGCCCGACGTCCACAGGTGGGGGTTGTGCTTACACCGTGCAGGACGTTTGGCATTTGCCAGAGAACACCAAGATTGGCAAATTCGCCACTGGCGCCCTGTGCTCTTCACAGATGAAAGCAGGTTCACACTGAGCACGTGACAGACGTGACAGAGTCTGGAGACGCCGTGGAGAACGTTCTGCTGCCTGCAAAATCCTCCAGCATGACCGGTTTGGCGGTGGGTCAGTCATGGTGTGGGGTGGCATATCTTTGGGGGGCCTCCATGTGCTCGCCAGAGGTAGCCTGACTGCCATTAGTTACCGAGATGAGATCCTCAGACCCCTTGTGAGACCATATGCTGGTGCGGTTGGCCCTGGTTTCCTCCTAATGCAAGACAATGCTAGACCTCATGTGGCTGGAGTGTGTCAGCAGTTCCTGCAAGAGGAAGGCATTGATGCTATGGACTGGCCCGCCCGTTCCCCAGACCTGAATCCAATTGAGCACATCTGGGACATCATGTCTCGCTCCATCCACCAACGCCACGTTGCACCACAGACTGTCCAGGAGTTGGCAGATGCTTTAGTCCAGGTCTGGGAGGAGATGCCTCAGGAGACCATCCTCCACCTCATCAGGAGCATGCCCAGGCGTTGTAGGGAGGTCATACAGGCACGTGGAGGCCACACACACTACTGAGCCTCATTTTGACTTGTTTTAAGGACATTACATCAAAGTTGGATCAGCCTGTAGTGTGGTTTTCCACTTTAATTTTGAGTGTGACTCCAAATCCAAACCTCCATGGGTTGATAAATTTGATTTCCATTGATAATTTTAGTGTGATTTTGTTGTCAGCACATTCAACTATGTAAAGAAAAAACTATTTAATAAGAATATTTCATTCATTCAGATCTAGGATGTGTTATTTTAGTGTTCCCTTTATTTTTTTGAGCAGTGTATATCCTTGTAATGTATTTTTCTTGACTTTTGAAAGTAAAAAATGGCTTCAGACTAAACATTACTCACTCAGCTCCCGGGTTGGATGGTGTTTTCAGGTTTCTGTTTGAAGCATTCCAGATAATTCCAGGCAATTCCGTCCAAAATCAGGTTGTAGGTTTGGAGTTTTGATTTGGAGTGAAGGTTTTGTTTAGGGTAGCATTCTGTATATGTCACTGCCAAAAAAATCTAAGTTTGTCTAACTCAAAATCTTTTTTTTTTTTTTTTACATGTTGAAAAATGTGGGAGCTGCTCATGACCTCCCTCTCTCTCGGAGAAAAAAAAAAAAAACGCTCACTTCCGCTAACTTTCCTAAAATTCCCAGGTTGTCAGATATCCCATTTGCAAGATTCCCAAAATCAGTAAGGAATAAAAATTGGAAATCCAGACTCCAAATGCAATGACACTTTGCTCCCCACGGGGGCAGCATTACACAGGCTAAAACCATCCCTATTGCTGCTCCCCCAGCTCAAAGCACTGCTGCAATTGTTAGAGATGATTACAATTGTCCAAAAAAAGGACAATTTGAATTTAAACTTTTACAAGACATAAAATTTGCCTACAATTCTTCATGAGAAGAAACGTGTATTCAAAATACATCACGACGCGGTGAAAAGATATCAAGTTCATTATCTCCATGCTACCATTGAGGCCAGCAGAGTAGTAGTATTTCTAGAATGAGTGGGTCCTAACAACATGAAAAGGAATGACGACACAGTCAGACGACCCTGATGTCACCACCCCCCAGCTGTTCGTCTTAGGCCAGGCCAGCGCGCACACACAACATCGAGTCGCCGCGACAACACCAGCCCGTGGCCTCCAAACTGGCTGGTTGTCAAGGTCGATCACTTCGCCTGGAGCCATGTCAGTGACTTTCACACCCGGGAAGACAGACAGGAGAGGGGTAGGGGGAGAGCGAGCGAGTAGGGGGAGAGAGAGCGAGAGCCTGCATGGTAATGTGGTGGATTCACATGCAGGGGAAGTCAAAATGCTACAACCTATCTGATAAAGCAATGTTTTGTTTTAGGGATGGATGGGGAAGTTCAGAAGCCAATCTGCCTGTGATTTATTCTGTCTGTGTACTACTAGTGTTTACTCATCTATTAGGGTTTGTCAGGCAGCAGGTAGCCTAGCAGTTAGAGCGATGGGCCAGTAACAAAAAGGTCACTGGTTCGAATACCCGAGCCAAAGAGGTGAAAACATCTGTGGATGTGCCCTTGAGCAAGGCACTTAAACCCTCATTTGCTCCAGGGGCGCCGTGCTACTATGGCTGAGCCTGTAGACACACTTCACTGCACCTATCCGGTGTACGTGACAATAAAACATTTTCCCCCCCCTGCTAACAATAAGTCTGGTATGGCTAGATATGGGCCATGGACTGACAACAACAACTGCACAACAGAATGGTCAGCGTCAATGATTAAATGGGGGTATATTATTGGTGCTCTGGCCATATAATTAAGCAATAGGGCACCTCGGGGGTTAGTGGTATATGTTCAATATACCACTGCTAAGGGCTGTTAGCTGTGGTATATTGGCCATATACCACAAACCCCCGAGGTGCCTTATTGCTATTATTATTATTATTATTATTTTACCTTTATTTAACTGGCAAGTCAGTTAAGAACAAATTCTTATTTACAATGACGGCCTACCCCGGCAACGCTGGGCCAATTGTGCGCCGCCCTATGGGAATCCCAATCGCGGCCGGTTGTGATACAGCCTGGTATCGAACCAGGGTCTGCAGAGACACCTCTAGCACTGAGATGCAGTGCTACGCCACTCAGGAGCCCAAACATCAAACCTAGTTATAAACTGGTTACCAATGAAATTAGAAGAGTAAAAAATATATATGTTTTGTCATACCCGTGGTATACGTCCTGATATACCACGGCTGTCAGCCAATCAGCATTCAGGGTTTGAACCACCCAGTTTATAATGCATCGTGCCTGAGAACAGCCCTTAGCCGTTGTATATTGGCCATATACCACACCCCCTCTGGCCTTATTGCTTAAATAACTTTTTTTATTTGATAATTTTATTGATTATCTCAATATCTCCACATATTAGCAACTCTAGGAAGCACATATCAATGACAGAAACGTAGAAGTATAAAGACTGAGGCCTGCATCCCAAATGGCACCCTATGCTTATGGGCCCTGGTCAAAAGCAGTGCATTACATAGGGAATAGTGTACCATTTGGGACGCAACTTGACTTTGCCAAGAAAGGTACTTACTTATATCTGGTTGTAGATGTCATTTTCTCGTGGTTTTCCAAAAATCGCTGATACGTTTCCTTGGACTCCTTGTACTTGATCCTAGTCTCCTCCTTCTCCTCTTTCTCCGTCTGCACCTTGTAAGCATTGAAGGCCTGCTTTTTCTCACTTAATTTCGGCAGAGCACTTCAAATGAGAAATAGGGACAAACAGCTGGTTAGAGACGGTGTTTAATATTCATGGACGAACATTAGCATAAATCAGAAAACTGAGGAAGTGGGTGGGTACCTGTAGCGTGGGTCATTGATGATCATTTTCATGGCTTGTTCCCAAGACGCATTGGATGAAACGCCCTGAAATGCAAAAAGAGTATATCGAGCATTAAGGTTTGATTCATATATAAAGTACTCCAGTCAACACAAATCAACCAAGCTGTATAATCTGCATCACAGCTCATATATAGCAAAGCTATGCATGAGGGCAGCTCACATTTCCATCAACAACAAACAATAGATTATGCTGGGAGTAGCCCATGTATTGAATCTATGCACCCGTGTAGAGGAACCTATATGCATGTGTAGCCTATCTGAAAGATGCAACAAACAGTGGTGATGCGATTCTCTGGCTTGTTCCAGGCATGGCGATTCATTTTCCTTAATTACTAATAGTTGCGGGGGTTAAGACGGGTGGAGTGCCAATAATATACAGAAACGCTTACGTTAAGTGGACTTTTTGTCTGTCTGTCTCCAAGAGAGTGACTCCATCCATTTTGAACAGATTATTTCTGGGCATGCATTTGCCTCGTCACAGCCCCCCCCCACCCCCCCAAATGGCACCCTATTCCCTATGTAATGCACTAGTTAGGCTATGGGCCCTGGTCAAAAGTAGTGCACTAAACTGGGAATAGACTTATTTCAAAACAGAACCAGAGTTATTCTAATCCAGTGGAGCACGTCAATCTCCGCTGTCCTAATCCGGACATGTGCTTTCATCCAATAACGCCAATCACAAAGACAGAGCCATTAAGAGCTCGCAGGGAAACGGCAAGGAGCAATCTCAGAGGAGAGCGTTGTGTGCCAAATTAAAAATACCTAAATATAGCTACGCTGAGCCACCTTGGTCAAAAGCAACACATCCGTCGCCACAATGGCAACAGGAGGAGCGGCGAGGCTTAGCAATCATGCGAAAGACCGGAGAGTGCTCACGCTGAGCGAGATGGATTAATTAGAGTCCAAGAGGGCCATTTTGGTAAACAATCTTTAGGTCGGGAGGACACTCCAGCTTTATTACAGCGCGTCGAGCACCTTATTTACAAACCCAGTGAGAGTGCTTCTGACAGAAGTGTGTGGGTGTGATTCATGATGGTGGCTAGCTAGCAGAGCTGCGGGGCTTCATGGATACAGTCGATGACCGTGCTTTGCCTTTATGCGCGCGTTGTATTGATGTAATGTTCAGATTGTAATTTCGAAAACGATCATTGAGATGATGCATGCTGATGATTCATGCAGGAGCCCCGACTGAGCAGCCGGGGAGTAATGAAATCCCATCTGGAATGCTCACCTTCTCCTTCAGGAGCTCTTTGAAGGCCTGCTTGGCCTCTTCTTTCGTGTTCCACTTGTACGTTTTCTTCACCAGCTCTGGCCTCTCCTCTTTTGAGGCGTCATTACTAAAGAAAAGAAAGACAGAAAGGAAGAGAAAGACCTTAACATTGTCCTAAGATAAAAACAACATCAGGTTTTTGGTAGTCTGATAGTGTTATTTTGAAAATATTTTGGGGGGGGTATTTTGAAGTTTTATTGGCAGACATAGATTAAATACGAGATGGGGAAATGGGTAAAAAGGTCAGTGCTTTCTTGCTATTCCTGGTGAGTTCACTGTAAGCCCGTGCTGGGAGCCCGTCTCTAAACTCTCTGGGGTTAAAGGGTCTGTCTGTAGTACCAACCTGGCTGAAACCTCCATGCTGACCAAGTCCTCTGTGGAGTTGACAGGCGAGTCAGCGTTGACCTCAGCTACAAGCATGGGCACCAGGGACATCTGTTCCACCGAGACGGTTGTAGCTGGCCTCATGGCCGGCATTTCCATCATCATGGTCGCCATCGAAGCAGCGCTGTCGAGCTGAAGGTTGGGGGTGATGACAGTGCCAGGAGCACCTACCTCCACCATCCTGTAATCAGTTTGGTTATTATTGACGGTGGACCTTCATACAGCATCATCCACCAGGTTGTTGTTAGACATAACAGGAGAGTGCCTCTCAAATATGTCAAAAATAATTAGGTCATTCCATTCAAATATATCTGTAAATAATAGATCAAAATATGAAAAGGATTTTTTTTTTTAAATATCATTTGATGAAGCTAATGTGTTCCGTCATCTACAAAGATCTTTTATGCTCTAAAAAGTAATTGGCTGTGATACAAAGTAAAATGCTTTGGCAACAAAGTTTGTTGAGCACTGGTAATAATAAGCAGCTCTTACCCATTCTCCTCAGCTTTTATCATGGCTAAAAAAAAAGAGAGAAACGCATGTTAACAATGCATACGCAGGATACTTCTAGGAACCCATTTCATTTAAGAATGAATGGCATTAAGAGGAGTTTGTGCAAAGTGCTGGCTGACCTATCATTCCCAATAGCTGTTAATGTCCATTGACGACACCGCTGCCATTTACAATGGTCTAAAGGATGAGTAAATGCATCCCCTGGCCAGGGCCCGTATCCACAAAGCGTCTTACGAGTAGAAAATTGGTCGTAAGTGCTGAGAAGAGACATTTTACTCCTACTCTTATGGGTAGCAGTAAGAGTCACACCTAGTTGACAGATATTTAGGACACCTCATGAGCTGTCCTAACCAGTTACAGCAGGCGTCTTGATAATAGAAATGTGCAGCGACTCAGTGGTTTCTGCCCTACATTGCTTTGGAGTTGCTAAAAAAAAAAAGTTTGACATTTCATAAAAAAAAAAAGTTTGATTTAAATTTAACCTTTATTTAAACGGCTCTTTGCTATGAGACTCGAAATTGAGCTCAGGTGCATCCTGTTTCCATTGATCATCCTTAAGATGTTTCTACAAATTAATTGGAGTCTACCTTTGCCAAATTAAATTGATTGGACATGATTTAGAAAGGCACAAACCTGTCTATATAAAAAAGGTCCCACAGTTGACAGTGCATGTCAGAGCAAAAACCAAACCATGAGGTCTAAGGAATTGTCCGTAGAGCTCCGAGATAGGATTGTGTCGAGGCACTGATCTGGGGAAGGGTACCAAAACATTTCTGCAGATGGCCTCCATCATTCTTAAATGGAAGAAGTTTGGAACCACCAAGACTCTTCCTAGAGCTGGCTGCCTGGGGGAGAAGGGCCTTGGTCAGAGAGGTGACCAAGCACCCGATGGTCCCTCTAACAGAGCTCCAGAGTTCCTCTATGAAGATAGGAGAACCTTCAAGAAGGACAACCATCTCTGCAGCACTCCACCAATCAGGCCTTTATGACAGAGTGGCCAGACGGAAGCAATTCCTCAGTAAAAGGCACATGACAGCCTGCTTGGAGTTTGCTAAAAGGGACCTAAAGGGCTCTCAGACCATGAGAAACAAGATTCTCTGGTCTGATGAAACCAAGACTGAACTCTTTGGCCTGAATGCCAAGCGTTACGTCTGGAGGAAACTTGGCACCATTCCTACGGTGAAGCATGGTGGTGGCAGCATCATGCTGTGGGGATATTTTTCAGCAGCAGGGACTGGGAGACTAGTCAGAATCGAGGCAAAGATGAAAGGAGCAAAGTACAGAGAGATCCTTGATGAAAACCTGCTCAGGACCTCAGACTGGGGTGAAGGTTCAACTTCCAACAGGACAACGACCCTAAGCACACAGCCAAGACAACACAGGAGTGGCTTCTGTACAAGTCTCTGAATGTCCTTGAGTGGCCCAGCCAGAGCCCGGAGTTGAACCGGATCGAACATCTCTTGGAGAGACCTGAAAATAGCAGTGCAGCAACACTTTCCGAATGTACTGTACATGCAACAGTATCTCTAGCGCTTTTGACAATGATTTCACAAGGCCAATTTCACATGATATGCCTAATACTTATAACCACTAGGCTAATAAACAAATCAGCTTCTTTCAATGAGTTACATTTACATTTACATCATGTTATTCACTTAACATTGCACCGTTTGATGTAGTCACATTCACCGCGGTTGTCTGAAGTGTGCTATAGAGTTTACAGCTGGCGATGCTTCATCGCGATTGGTTCACCGTCACTTGCAACAATGTCAATGAGCGTTCTCACTATCTTTCCATTGCGGTACCTCAAAATGTTGTGATATCGGCTGAGAAACTTTTAGGAGTTGATTTTTCACCTGGCTCAGAGTTTGTCTGGGCAGTGTCTTAACATCATCCTAAAACCTACACTGAGCTGGGAGCTTTTTTGTTTTTGTTTCAAAACAGGTTTGAACTTTTCTGAGATGCTTTGTGGATACGGGCCCAGTTCGCTCCAGTAGATTAGAAAAGGATCATTAATGCCCGGCTCACCTTCCAGATCTTCAAGCTCTTTGGGTTTGGTCCACCGGGACTCCTTAGTGTGGGAGTTGTAGTAGTACGCCTTCCCATTGTCTGATTTATACTCCTTCCATTGGCATTTAGACAGCATTTGCTGCAAAACACAAAGTGAAAACAGTACATCTAGACACGCTCCACAATACAGTGGGGACAAATTGTGGCAGCAGCTAGTCTGGGAATGGCCTCTAATGTTAATGCAAAAACAGTGTGGGAAGGATAGTGGTGTGTCCCCCAAATGGCACCCTTTCCCTATATAACGCACTACTTTTGACCAGAGCTCTATGGGAATAGGGTGTCATTTGGGACACAGCCATTATGTGTGTGGCCTTACCTCTGCAGGAGATTTCAGGTCGTCGGGCTTTTCCCAGGAAGACTGCTTGGTCTCTGTGTTGTAGTAGTAGGTCTTCTCATCCAGAGACTTATGTTCTGTCCACACAGACTTCTGAGGATGACAAAAACTTTGGCTTGAGCACTCAACAGGTGGCACTGTGATAAAAATTCTACATTTCCAAGGAAATTATTATATTTCAAAGCCTTTAAGCAGTAAGTCTGAATGTTTTTAAAGGAAAGATTCACCCATTGAGTGTTATATCATTTTTTTTGTGGATCTCTGAGTGATGTTTTATCGATTTCTGGGATAATTTCATGTTTTCATGTGTATCTGAGCTATTCGTATTATGCAAAACTTGTCATAAACGTCTGAATTTCTGCCTGCTTGAATGGCAATAGCTCAGATATACACGAAAACATGAAATAACCCCGGGAATCGACACAGCATCGCTCCGAGCCGCACAAAAACAATATAACATTCAAAATGGGTGAATCTTTCCTTTAAGGCTATATCTTTCGGACAGAAAACAATGGTTCATTTGAGGTCAGGAATAGTAAAGGCTTCCACTTAAAGACATGTTCACTAACATTCTTTGGTTGGTCATCCTGTGGCGAGCCATTTGTGGTACCCTGTTGAACAACAGATATTATTATAGTAGGGTCGGTAATTTTGATAGTGCTAGAATCATTACACTAAATTAACTTATCCACAGAAAATAGGTTGTACTTACAACTGTTCCAGGCACAGCGGTGACTATAAAAAAAAAACGGTGCAATAATTACAAATCATTAAAATCACTCAGATTATCAATTTATTTGTATTTTTTTCAAGAATATGTTGTTTCAAGCCTTACCAGTTGTGTCCACTCCAGGCTGTGGAAGAGATATCTTCATTAGTTAACAAAATTATTATGACCCAAATTTGCTTCATTAAAGGAAAACTGCACTTGCTGGTGTGGTTTCATGTGAGTGTCTGTGTGTTCGCAGGTGGAAAGAGTTAACTAAATTGCTTAGCTAATTCGCTTCAGCCGGAAAGTCTGAAGCAAAGTTGTTTTGACTTTGAATAACCTGTCTCTCGGGCTAGTTAAGGGGCCGTCAATAAATTACACAATGTAATTGAGACAATATTTTCGTGTGGCACACTTTTTAGTTGTCATTAAATGCTTTCAATAGATGCATATGCATTTCTACAATTTATAGTTGGGTTGAGGTTTTTAAGTAACTGAAATTTGGAGCTATTTAAAATTAACATATCGTACCATGTACATTGTGTAATTTACAGATGGTCTCTAACTGCCCCATAAGTATATCCAAAGTCAACCCAAATTTACCACAGGCATTAAGATCGAGTCGCATGCAGCTGCATTCCGAATGGATGATTACTTGTGTGCTGCCAGCTGTGGGCAGAATTGAAACAAACCCAACCTTAATTTACGGATGAGGCTGACTTTATGAACAAAATTATCCTATTTACACTTTGTAGTACATTTTTACTGTATGATAAAATGTTTGACTCATTGATGCCACATTGGTTTTTAGGGGCAGTTGCTCTTCAACACAACACTGTACCTTTGAGCTTCTAACATGAAGTAGCCTTGAGCTTCTAACGTGAAGACAAACATCTCTGGAGTCTCGATGCATCCCAGTTGACAAGTGAAACGTTTATTTGGCAGCTCTAAGTGCATCGAGTTAAACAGCTGGCTGCTGTCGAAAGCAAAACAGACTAAAATGTAGAGAACCCTTTCATAACTCACTCAAACATCTACTGGAAATGTTCCATTAAACAAGGTGTTTTTCCTTTTCTCCAATTTAAGATTGAAATGATCTTGTCCCTTTGAATGTCTACTGAGATACAAATGGTATTGGTTTGAGATAGCATTGATCCAAAGAAAACAAACAGAAATACTCTTCCTAACACAACACCAAATAATCATTTGATAATAGATTGTTGTGGCAGGAATAAACGAGGAAGAAACAACCAATGTTGTATTGTCTTAAATGAAGAAATAAAGTGTACATGTAGATTCAAAGAGGAAAATAAGCCGCTTAATTACATTTTTATAATGAGAAGTGTATACTTAATATGGAGATGGGATGTACACATTCAGCTTGTGTGATGCATATATTAATCCCTCTATATTGGTGGCCTATGCCTATATTGGTAAGTGTTCCTACACTTTGCAGTGTTAGTTATGCTAATGTCAGTCGTGACAGCTTGCGGGCTCTATTTTTAAAGTGTGAAGCAGAACAGTAAGGCGAGTCAGTTTACCGGTCCTGTTGGCTGCATCGTCGCAGCTGGCATGCGATGTGGCATCATCATCCCGGGCATCATAGGTGGCATCATGCCTGGCATCTAATAAAAGAGTATCATGAAATATTCATCTGACCCGTTAATTTCCCTCCCGCCTGGCGCACGCTGGGTATTAATACACAGTGAGAGACGCCGTGGCGGGGTGAGAGCGACTGACAGTCATTTACAGAGCGAATCGAGCTACGGCTTGTACTCTGAAGCAGTGACGCTACAATCTGCAGCTCCTCGCCACCTCCTGAGCCCTATTTCTCAGGCAGGCAGCTGGCTCAGACACATCCTGGATCACACCCTTTTCATCCGGATAATGGAATCGCATATGATGACTGCAAGTAGTATAACCAAAGTGATTGAAATATGTGTGCCAACGCCAGTGTTAAGTTTGGCACTATTTGTAAGATTTAGTCTAGTCTTAATCATTTTTACTAAAAGCCTAAAGCAAACGTTTGTAATTTGAATAATGATTGTCTAGTTATTGTCAAAATGACAAAAAGTGAGTGCTAATTTAGTTAAACTAAATGCCCCTTAATTTAAGTCACATCACATTTGTATTGCCTCATTAAACTATAGTAAACATAGATCACTGAATTCCATGTGCACAAACATACATAGCCTTGTCCTACCAACATATTTTTCTGCATAAGATCCTATTCTCTTCCAAGCAGCAGAAATATGTCAAATACAGTTGAAGTCGGAAGTTTACATACACTTGTTGGAGTCACTAAAACAAATTTTTCAACCACTACACACATTTCTTTTTAACAAACTATAGTTTTGGTAAGTCGGTTAGGACATCTACTTTATGCATGACACAAGTCATTTTTTCAACAAGTGTTTACAGAGAGATTATTTAACTGTATCACAATTCCAGTGGGACAGAAGTTTACTTACACTAAGTTGACTGTGCTTTTAAACAGCTTAGAAAATTCCAGAAAAATTATGTCATGGCTTTAGAAGCGTCTGATAGGCTAATTGACATCATTTGAGTCAATTGGAGGCGTACCTGTGGATGTATTTCAAGGCCTACCTTCAAACTCAGAGCCTCTTTGCTTGACATCATGGGGAAATCAAAAGAAATCAGCCAAGACCTCAGAAAAAAAATTGTAGACATCCACAACTCTGGTTCATTCTTGGGAGCAATTTCCAAATGCCTGAAGGTACCACATGCATCTGTACAAACAATAGTATGCAAGTATAAACATCATGGGACCACGCAGCCATCATACCGCTCAGGAAGGAGATGCGTTCTGTCTCCTAGAGATTAACGTACTTTAGTGCGATATGTGCAACTCAATCCCAGAACAGCAGCAAAGGACCATGTGAAGATGCAGGAGGAAACAGGTACAAAAGTATCTATATCTACAGTAAAACAAGTCCTATAGACATAACATGAAAGGCTGCTCCAAAACCGCCATAAAAAAGCCAGACTGCGGTTTGCAACTGCACATGGGGACAAAGATCGTACTTTTTGGAGAAATGTTCTCTGATCTGATGAAACAAAAATAGAACTGTTTGGCCATAATGACCATCGTTATGTTTGGAGGAAAAAGGTGGAGGCTTGCAAGCCGAAGAACACCATCCCAACCGTGAAGCACGGGGGTGGCAGCATCATGTTGTGGGGGTGCTTTGCTGCAGGAGGGCCTAGTGCACTTCACAAAATTGATGGCATCATGTGGAAGGAAAATGTTGTGGATATATTGAAGCAACATCAAGACATCAGTCACGAAGTTAAAGCATGGTCGCAAATGGGTCTTCCAAATGGACAATGACCCCAAGCATACTTCCAAAGTTGTCAACAAAGTCAAGGTATTGGAGTGGCCATCACAAAGCCCTGACCTCAATCCCATAGAAAAGTTGTGGGCAGAACTGAAAAAGCGTGTGCGACCAAGGAGGCCTACAAACCTGACTCAGTTACATCAGCTCTGTCAGGAGGAATGGGCCAAAATTCACCCAACTTATTGTGGGAAGCTTGTGGAAGGCTACCCGAAACGTTTGACCCAAGTTAAACAATTTAAAGGCAATGCTACCAAATACGAATTGAGTGTATGTACACTTCTGACCCACTGGGAATGTGATGAAAGAAATAAAAGCCGAAATAAAATCATTCTCTCTACTATTATTCTGACATTTCACATTCTTAAAATAAAGTGGTGATCCTAACTGACATAAAGACAGGGAATCTTCACTAGGATTAAATGTCAGGAATTGTGAAAAACTGAGTTTAAATGAATTTGGCTAAGGTGTATGTAAACTTCCGACTTCAACTGTATATACAGTGGGGCAAAAAAGTATTTAGTCAGCCACCAATTGTGCAAGTTCTCCCACTTAAAAAGATGAGAGTAATTTTCATCATAGGTACACTTCAACTATGACAGACAAAATGAGAGAAAACAATCCAGAAAATCACATTGTAGGATTTTTTATGAATTTATTTGCAAATTATGGTGGAAAATAAGTATTTGGTCAATAACAAAAGTTTCTCAATACTTTGTTATATACCCTTTGTTGGCAATGACAGAGGTCAAACGTTTTCTGTAAGTCTTCACAAGGTTTTCACACACTGTTGCTGGTATTTTGGCCCATTCCTCCATGCAGATCTCCTCAAGAGCAGTGATGTTTTGGGGCTGTTGCTGGGCAACACAGACTTTCAACTCCCTCCAAAGATTTTCTATGGGGTTGAGATCTGGAGACTGGCTAGGCCACTCCAGGACCTTGAAATGCTTCTTACGAAGCCACTCCTTCGTTGCCCGGGCGGTGTGTTTGGGATCATTGTCATGCTGAAAGACCCAGCCACGTTTCATCTTCAATGCCCTTGCTGATGGAAGGAGGTTTTCACTCAAAATCTCACGATACATGGCCCCATTCATTCTTTCCTTTACACGGATCAGTCGTCCTGGTCCTTTTGCAGAAAAACAGCCCCAAAGCATGATGTTTCCACCCCCATGCTTCACAGTAGGTATGGTGTTCTTTGGATGCAACTCAGCATTCTTTGTCCTCCAAACACGACGAGTTGAGGTTTTACCAAAAAGTTATATTTTGGTTTCATCTGACCATATGACATTCTCCCAATCTTCTTCTGGATCATCCAAATGCTCTCTAGCAAACTTCAGACGGGCCTGGACATGTACTGGCTTAAGCAGGGGGACACGTCTGGCACTGCAGGATTTGAGTCCCTGGCGGCGTAGTGTGTTACTGATGGTAGGCTTTGTTACTTTGGTCCCAGCTCTCTGCAGGTCATTCACTAGGTCCCCCCGTGTGGTTCTGGGATTTTTGCTCACCGTTCTTGTGATCATTTTGACCCCACAGGGTGAGATCTTGCGTGGAGCCCCAGATCGAGAGAGATTATCAGTGGTCTTGTATGTCTTCCATTTCCTAATAATTGCTCCCACAGTTGATTTCTTCAAACCAAGCTGCTTACCCATTGCAGATTCAGTCTTCCCAGCATGGTGCAGGTCTACAATTTTGTTTCTGGTGTCCTTTGACAGCTCTTTGGTCTTGGCCATAGTGGAGTTTGGAGTGTGACTGTTTGAGGTTGTGGACAGGTGTCTTTTATACTGATAACAAGTTCAAACAGGTGCCATTAATACAGGTAACGAGTGGAGGACAGAGGAGCCTCTTAAAGAAGAAGTTACAGGTCTGTGAGAGACAGAAATCTTGCTTGTTTGTTTGTAGGTGACCAAATACTTATTTTCCACCATAATTTGCAAATAAATTCATAAAAATTCCTACAATGTGATTTTCTGGATTTTTTTCTCTCATTTTGTCTGTCATAGTTGAAGTGTACCTGTGATGAAAATTACAGGCCTCATCTTTTTAAATGGGAGAACTTGCACAATTGGTGGCTGACTAAATACTTTTTTGCCCCACTGTATAAGAATGATCTAGCCATGTACATTTCTAATTTAGCCTGCATACAGTGCCTTCAGAAAGTATTCACACCCCTTCACATTTTCTTGTGTTACAGACTGAATTTAAAATGGGATAAATTTAGATTGTGCCACTGATCTATACAAACAATAGCTCAATGGAATAATGTTTTTTGAAATCTTTACTAATTCATAAAAAAATTGAAAGCTGAAATGTCGAGTCAATTCAATTATTATAAGTATTCAACTGTCATGAAGCTGGCCCTGTAGCAGAGATGTGATATTAGGTATAGCCGCTCCACCCTGGGCGGCAGGGTAGCCTAGCGGTTAGAGCGTTGGACTAGTAACCGAAAGGTTGCAAGTTCGAATCCCCGAGCTGACAAGGTACAAATCTGTCATTCTGCCCCTGAACAAGCAGTTAACCCACTGTTCCTAGGCCGGCAGTGTAAATAAGAATTTGTTCTTAACTGACTTGCCTAGTTAAATAAAGAAAAAATAAAAATTGTTCCGTGGGCAAGCACTAGTCCAACGCTCCAGGTTACTAGTCCAACGCTCCAGGTTATTAACGAGTTAATTGTTGCATGGTTTAATTCAATCACGTAATCAAACGTTAGGTAATCGATTTGATAACATAGCTTGTCATCACATTAAAGAAGTCAGAGACACGACACAACCCATTTGTTATGGCAAGCCTAAATACGTTCAGCAGTAATAATAAGTTGTATGGACTCACTGTGCGCAATAATAGTGGTTAACATGATTTTTGAATGACTACCACCCGCCAACCCCTCTTTTACACTGTTCATCATATATGCATAGTCACTTTAACCATATCTACATGTACATACTACCTCAATCAGCCTGACTAACCGGTGCCTGTATGTAGCCTCGCTACTTTTATAGGCTGTCTTTTTACTGTTGATTTATTTACTTACCTATTGTTCACCTAATACCCTTTTTGCACTATTGGTTAGAGCCAGTAAGTAAGCATTTCACTGTAAGGTTGTATTCGCAGAGTACGACCCTGCCTCACGCAGGAAGCGGCGCAGGTCCTAATCCAGGTACTTGTCATCTCCCGTCTGGATTACTGCAACTCGCTGTTGGCTGGGCTCCCTGCCTGTGCCATTAAACCCCTACAACTCATCCAGAACGCCGCAGCCCGTCTGGTGTTCAACTTTCCCAAGTTCTCTCACGTCACCCCGCTCCTCCGCTCTCTCCACTGGCTTCCAGTTGAAGCTCGCATCCGCTACAAGACCATGGTGCTTGCCTACGGAGCTGTGAGGGGAACGGCACCTCCGTACCTTCAGGCTCTGATCAGGCCCTACACCCAAACAAGGGCACTGCGTTCATCCACCTCTGGCCTGCTCGCCTCCCTACCTCTGAGGAAGTACAGTTCCCGCTCAGCCCAGTCAAAACTGTTCGCTGCTCTGGCACCCCAATGGTGGAACAAACTCCCTCACGACGCCAGGTCAGCGGAGTCAATCACCACCTTCCGGAGACACCTGAAACCCCACCTCTTTAAGGAATACCTAGGATAGGATAAAGTAATCCTTCTAACCCCCCCCCCCCCCTTAAAAGAGTTAGATGCACTATTGTAAAGTGGTTGTTCCACTGGATATCATAAGGTGAATGCACCAATTTGTAAGTCGCTCTGGATAAGAGCGTCTGCTAAATGACTTAAATGTAAATGTAAATATTCAGCGCACGTGACAAATAAACTTTGATTTGATTTCACTACCCCATCTCTGTACCCCACACAAAAAGCAGACACTAAACATCACTTTGAGCCCGGTGAAGTTATTAATTACGCTTTGGATGGTGTATCAGTACAGCCAGTCAGTCACTACAAAGATACAGGCGTCCTTCCTAACGCAGTTGCTGGACAGGAAGAAAACAACTGAGGGATTTCACCATAAGGTTAATGGTGATTTTAAAAGTCACAGAGTTTAATGGCTGCGATAGAAGAAAACTGAGGATGGATCAACAACATTGTAGTTACTCCACATTACTAATGTAAATGACAGAGTGAAAAGAAGGCATGTTAAGAATAAAAAATATTCCAAAACATGTATCCTGTTTGCAATAAGCCACTAACCTAACACAGGAATATTTTTGGGGTTCCTGAATACAAAGCATCATGCTTGGGGCAAATCCAACAACACTGAGTACCACTCTTCATATTTTCACTCATGGTGGTGGCTGAATCACGTTATGGATGTGCTTGTCATTGGCAAGGACCAAGGAGTTTTGGGGGGGTATACAAAGATGTGGAATAGAGCTGAACACAGGCAAAATCCTAGAGGAAAACCTGGTTCAGTCAAATTTCCAACAGACACTGGGAGTCAAATTCACCTTTCAGCAAGACAATAACCTAAAACACAAGGACAAATATAGACTAGAGTTGCTTTCCCAGATGACATTGAATAATCCTAGAGTAGTAGAGTTACAGTTTTGACAAATATTGTACAATCCTCGTGTGCACAACTCTTAGAGACTTACCCAAAAATACTCACAGCTGTAATCACTGCCAAAGGTGATTCTAACATGTATTGACTCAGGAGGTTGAATACCAATCTAATCAAGATATATTAGTGTTCGTGTCATTAATCTAAAAAATTAAATAAAAAACACAAAAATAAATCTTCCACTTTGACATGAGTATTTTGAGTAGATCATAAACAAAGTTAAATTAAATCCATTTTAATCCCAATTTGTAACAATCAAATGTGGAAAAGGTAAAGAGGTGTGAATACTTTCTGAAGGTACTGTAACTGGAAAGTCAACCAAAGCTGGTCCCACCCCAACATTGTATTTTCTAGGTCTCAGGCCAAAATCAATAGGCTACCATTTAATGAAAATTGAACCATTACACGAGGCTACATATTGGTGAGTTAGGTTGTTGAGAGCTAAACTGGAAAATTCCAACAAAGAAAACATGATTGATCTGTAGGTCTAGCCTATGTTCTGGGACTACAAGTGGACATCTAAGCTTGATAGTAGGCTCACCTGTCCCATCGGTGGCCCTCCCATTGGTGGCATCATGCCAGGTGGCATCATACCAGGTGGCATGGGAGCCATGTTGGGAGGCCTCTGTCCCATGGGTGGCATTCCCATTGGTGGATAATGAGTCGGCATTCCTGGTGGTCCCATCTAGACAGGAGAAAATTGAAAAACAAAGCTGTGAGATTCAACACACTCAGTGTAACTCCATTTTGAGATGCCATTGGGAACACAGTGAAGATTTTCCAACACCAACTTACAAAAGGCGGTGGCATCCCTGGGGGTGGGACCCCAGCAAAAGAAGGTGCTTGGCTCTGGCCATTATTATCATCTGAAGACTGGACATGAACAAGAGGCCCAATACAGTTACTACTATAACTTTTATTATAAGGCTCATATCTGTCCTTTACTGCTATGCACAGTAACATTTAACTGAGGCATACTGATGTAGGGTACATAAAGACATTATGATTCAAGTACTGATATTGTACATTATATAAATAACTAGCTACATAACACATGCTGCTAGTATGTGCCATAACATTTTGCTACATATGCCTACATTTTTTTTTTTTTTTTTAATATGTCAGTGATCTCTGTTCTTGCTATTCTCTCTATTGAATAATTTATCGTGGTCTGGGTAAGGAGCGTGCCTATTTATTACATATTGGGCTAGGTAAAGAGCTAGCCCTGGACAGAACCAGGTTCGAACTCCACAGACGCAGTTCTGTCCACGACTAGGTATAGCTGAAGCGTCTGCTTGCCATTATTTCACTGTCGATAGTAGGTACATTTAGTCATTCCTAACTAGATACATAGTTAGCTAAATGGCTATTTATACAACAGCATACACAATGCTTACTTGCATCTTGTAGATAGCTAGTTTCGCTGGCTATAAGCTAGTTAGCAGGCAAAGTATATGGTTGCTACTACTACACGTGATTTGTTCACACCACACACGTCTAAATCCTCCACATATAACATTATTAGGTCGCTAGCCACTTGCCTCGTTTAACTTTAGCTAGCTTATGAAAAAGGTGTCCTTACAACAGCACGCTAACTTTAGCGGAATAGATGCTAGTTAGCTAACTGTTGGTTTAGCTAGCTACTAGCTAAGTTACCTAGCTAGCCGGCTAACAACATTGCGGTCAGAAACACACCAAATTAATTAAATACAGATAGCTATGTGGGTTATACCCATTCATACAACAATTGTTTATGATAAACGCTTCATACAGTAGGCGATTTAAATTAGTAGTAATACAACATTTGGCAATATTATCAATACACTATACTCACCATGTTGACTTCACGATGCGCATCCAGTAGCCACGCTACAATAACGCGCAATCTGATTGGTTAGTTTGCTTATGAATGAAAGGGCAAAGGTGAACCAACGTTTCTGAAAACCGTCTGCCCACAGATTGCGCAAAAAGCTGTAACACAATTCCGTGGCTAGAAAAAACATTTTTCGTAAATAAAAAAACGAACAAATCATCCACGTTTGAGCTCATAGCCACATGTCTAAATGTCATGCCTATTAAATGTGTTCGACCATGATGACCTCTTTATAAAAAAATAAATAAATACATACCAGCCCATCATAAAATCATTAGAATTTTGTTTCCTCAATTATGTGGACAAAACAAACAGTATCCCAAATGGAATTTCTATTTATTTCTAAAACGTTTTTTAACTATGCAAGTCAGTGAAATTCCTTTCCTGAGGATGGCTCACCTCTCACAGTTCTGGGTGGCTTTAACCTCCCCACGTCTACCTTTGACTCATTCCTCTCTGCCTCCTTCTTTCCACTCCTCTCCTCTTTTGACCTCACCCTCTCACCTTCCCCCCCTACTCACAAGGCAGGCAATACGCTTGACCTCATCTTTACTAGATGCTGTTCTTCCACTAATCTCATTGCAACTCCCCTCCAAGTCTCCGACCACTACCTTGTATCCTTTTCCCTCTCGCTCTCATCCAACACTTCCCACACTGCCCCTACTCGGATGGTATCGCGCCGTCCCAACCTTCGCTCTCTCTCCCCCGCTACTCTCTCCTCTTCCATCCTATCATCTCTTCCCTCTGCTCAAACCTTCTCCAACCTATCTCCTGATTCTGCCTCCTCAACCCTCCTCTCCTCCCTTTCTGCATCCTTTGACTCTCTATGTCCCCTATCCTCCAGGCCGGCTCGGTCCTCCCCTCCTGCTCCGTGGCTCGACGACTCATTGCGAGCTCACAGAACAGGGCTCCGGGCAGCCGAGCGGAAATGGAGGAAAACTCGCCTCCCTGCGGACCTGGCATCCTTTCACTCCCTCCTCTCTACATTCTCCTCTTCTGTCTCTGCTGCTAAAGCCAATTTCTACCACTCTAAATTCCAAGCATCTGCCTCTAACCCTAGGAAGCTCTTTGCCACCTTCTCCTCCCTCCTGAATCCTCCTCCCCCTCCCCCCTCCTCCCTCTCTGCTGATGACTTCGTCAACCATTTTGAAAAGAAGGTCGACGACATCCGATCCTCGTTTGCTAAGTCAAACGACACCGCTGGTTCTGCTCACACTGCCCTACCCTGTGCTTTGACCTCTTTCTCCCCTCTCTCTCCAGATGAAATCTCGCGTCTTGTGACGGCCGGCCGCCCAACAACCTGCCCGCTTGACCCTATCCCCTCCTCTCTTCTCCAGACCATTTCCGGAGACCTTCTCCCTTACCTCACCTCGCTCATCAACTCATCCTTGACCGCTGGCTACGTCCCTTCCGTCTTCAAGAGAGCGAGAGTTGCACCCCTTCTGAAAAAACCTACACTCAATCCCTCCGATGTCAACAACTACAGACCAGTATCCCTTCTTTCTTTTCTCTCCAAAACTCTTGAACGTGCCGTCCTTGGCCAGCTCTCCTGCTATCTCTCTCAGAATGACCTTCTTGATCCAAATCAGTCAGGTTTCAAGACTAGTCATTCAACTGAGACTGCTCTTCTCTGTGTCACGGAGGCGCTCCGCACTGCTAAAGCTAACTCTCTCTCCTCTGCTCTCATCCTTCTAGACCTATCGGCTGCCTTTGATACTGTGAACCATCAGATCCTCCTCTCCACCCTCTCCGAGCTGGGCATCTCCGGCGCGGCCCACGCTTGGATTGCGTCCTACCTGACAGGTCGCTCCTACCAGGTGGCGTGGCGAGAATCTGTCTCCGCACCACGTGCTCTCACCACTGGTGTCCCCCAGGGCTCTGTTCTAGGCCCTCTCCTATTCTCGCTATACACCAAGTCACTTGGCTCTGTCATATCCTCACATGGTCTCTCCTATCATTGCTATGCAGACGACACACAATTAATCTTCTCCTTTCCCCCCTCTGATAACCAGGTGGTGAATCGCATCTCTGCATACCACCCTGCATACCACTGCTGGCTTGCTTCTGAAGCTAAGCAGGGTTGGTCCTGGTCAGTCCCTGGATGGGAGACCAGGTGCTGCTGGAAGTGGTGTTGGAGGGCCAGTAGGAGGCACTCTTTCCTCTGGTCTAAACAAAGATCCCAATGCCCCAGGGCAGTGATTGGGGACACTGCTCTGTGTAGGGTGCCGTCTTTCGGATGGGACGTTAAACGGGTGTCCTGACTCTCTGAGGTCATTAAAGATCCCATGGCACTTATCGTAAGAGTAGGGGTGTTAACCCCGGTGTCCTGGCTAAATTCCCAATCTGGCCCTCAACCATCACGGTCACCTAATAATCCCCAGTTTACAATTGGCTCATTCATCCCCCTCCTCTCCCCTGTAACTATTCCCCAGGTCGTTGCTGCAAATGAGAACGTGTTCTCAGTCAACTTACCTGGTAAAATAACGGTAAAATAAAATAAAAATAAATAAATAAAAATGTCTGGCAGACATATCAGTGTGGATGACGGATCACCACCTCAAGCTGAACCTCGGCAAGACGGAGCTGCTCTTCCTCCCGGGGAAGGACTGCCCGTTCCATGATCTCGCCATCACGGTTGACAACTCCATTGTGTCCTCCTCCCAGAGTGCTAAGAACCTTGGCGTGATCCTGGACAACACCCTGTCGTTCTCAACTAACATCAAGGCGGTGACCCGTTCCTGTAGGTTCATGCTCTACAACATTCGCAGAGTACGACCCTGCCTCACGCAGGAAGCGGCGCAGGTCCTAATCCAGGCACTTGTCATCTCCCGTCTGGATTACTGCAACTCGCTGTTGGCTGGGCTCCCTGCCTGTGCCATTAAACCCCTACAACTCATCCAGAACGCCGCAGCCCGTCTGGTGTTCAACTTTCCCAAGTTCTCTCACGTCACCCCGCTCCTCCGCTCTCTCCACTGGCTTCCAGTTGAAGCTCGGATCCGCTACAAGACCATGGTGCTTGCCTACGGAGCTGTGAGGGGAACGGCACCTCCGTACCTTCAGGCTCTGATCAGGCCCTACACCCAAACAAGGGCACTGCGTTCATCCACCTCTGGCCTGCTCGCCTCCCTACCTCTGAGGAAGTACAGTTCCCGCTCAGCCCAGTCAAAACTGTTCGCTGCTCTGGCACCCCAATGGTGGAACAAACTCCCTCACGACGCCAGGTCAGCGGAGTCAATCACCACCTTCCGGAGACACCTGAAACCCCACCTCTTTAAGGAATACCTAGGATAGGATAAAGTAATCCTTCTAACCCCCCCCCCCCTTAAAAGAGTTAGATGCACTATTGTAAAGTGGTTGTTCCACTGGATATCATAAGGTGAATGCACCAATTTGTAAGTCGCTCTGGATAAGAGCGTCTGCTAAATGACTTAAATGTAATGTAAATGTAGTGAAGCACAAATTCTTATTTACAATGATGGCCTACCAAAAGGCAAAAGGCCTCCTGCGGGGAGGGTGGATTAAAAATAAAAATAAATAAAAATAGAGGACAAAACACACATCATGACAAGAGAAACAACAGAACACTACATAAAGAGAGACCTACGACAACAACATAGCAAGGCAGCAACACATGACAACACAGACTGGTAGCAACACAACATGGCAGCATCACAACACAGTAGCAGCACAACATGGTAGCAGCACAAAACATGGGACAAACATTATTGGGCACAGACAACAGCACAAAGGGCAAGAAGGTAGAGACAACTGTCGGTAAGAGTTTCCATGATTGAGTCTTTGAATGAAGAGAATGAGATAAAACTGTAAAGTTTGAGTGTTTGTTGCAGCTCGTTCCAGTCGCTAGCTGCAGCGACACTGAAAAGATGAGCTACCCAGGGATGTGTGTGCTTTGGGGACCTTTAATCAGAATGTGACTGGCAGAATGGGTGTTGTGTGTGGAGGATGAGGGCTGCATTAGATATCTCAGATAGGGGGGAGTGAGGCCTAAAAGGGTTTTATAAATAAGCATCAACCAGTGGGTCTTGCGATGGGTATACAGAGATGACCAGTTTACAGAGGAGTATAGAATGCAATGATGTGTCCTATAAGGAGCATTGGTGGCAATCTGATGGCCGAATGGTAAAGAACATCTAACCATTCGAGAGCACCCTTACTCACCAATCTATAAATTATGTCTCCGTAATCTAGCATGGGTAGGATGGTCATCTGAATCAGGGTTAGTTTGATAGCTGGGGTGAAAGAGGAGCGATTACGATAGAGGAAACCACATCTAGATTTAACTTTAGCCTGCAGCTTTGATATGTGCTGAGAGAAGGACAGTGTTCCTGTCTAGCCATACTCCCAAGTACATGTATGAGGTGACTACCTCAAGCTCTACACCCTCAGAGGTAGTAATCACACCTGTGGGGAGAAGGGCATTCTTCTTACCAAACCACATGACCTTTGTTTTGGAGGTGTTCAGAACAAGGTTAAGGGCAGAGAAATCTTGTTTGACACTAAGAAAGCTTTATTGTAGAACGTTTAACACATAATTCGGGGAGGGGCCAGCTAAGTATAAGACTGTATCGTCTGCATATAAATGGATGAGAGCTTCTTACTGTCTGAGCTATGTTGTTGATGTAAATTGAGAAGAGCGTGGGGCCTAGGATCAAGTCTTAGAGTACTCCCTTGGTGACAGGCAGTGGCTGAGACAGCAGATGTTCTGACTTTATACACTGCACTCTTTGAGAGAGGTAGTTAGCAAACCAGGCCAAAGACCCCTCAGAGACACCAATACTCTTTAGCCAGCCCACAAGAATGAAATGGTCTTCCATGTCAAAAGCTTTGGCCAAGTAAATAAAAATCGCAGCACAACATTGATTAGAATCAAGGGCAATGGTGACATCATTGAGGACCTTTTAAGGTTGCAGTGACACATCCATAACCTGAGCGGAAACCAGACTGTATACCAGAGAGAATAGTATAGACATCAAGAAAGCCAGTTTTTCCAACACTTCTGATAAACAAAGCAAAATAGTAATAGGCCTAACAGTTAGAATCAGTAACAGTTACAATCAGCTTGATCTCCCCCTTTAAATAAAGGGTTGAACCATGGCTGCCTTCCAAGCCATGGGAACCTCCCCATAGAGAAAATACAGGTTAAAAAGGTCAGAGATAGGCTGGGCAATGACAGGGGCAGCAACCTTAAAGAAGAAAGAGTCTAAACCATCTGACACAGATGTTTTTTTGAGGTCAAGTTTCAGGAGCTCCTTTAACACCTCAGTGACTGCCTGCAGGGAGAAACTTTGTAGCGGGGCAGGGGGAAAAGAGGGAGGAACATCTGGGCTAGTGACATTAGAAGGGCTGAGAGATGAGGAAATGTTGGACGGGCAAGGAGGCATGGCTGAGTCAAATAGCAATCCTGACTTAATGAAGTCCATATTTAAAGAGCTCAGCCATGTGCTCCTTGTCAGTAACAACCCTGTCAACATTAAGGGACATGGGCAGCTGTGAGGAGGAGGGGTTATTCTGCAGGTCTTTAACCGTTTTCCAGAACTTCTTGGGGTTAGACCCACAGAGAGAGAACAGCTCCTTAAAGTAACTAACTTTGGCCTTCTGGATAGTCTGAGTGCACTTTCTTCGCATTTGCCTAAACGAGAGCCAGTCAGTAATTCTTGAGGTGGAGTAACACTGCAAGATCACAGTCGAACCAGGGGCTGAACCTGTTTTTAATTCTCATTTTCTTTATGGGGTTGTGTTTGTTAATAACAATACCACTGAAAATATAAAAAAAGAAGGTCCAAGTGTCTTCGACAGAGGGGATCAATCTGATTCTATATCATTTTACAGAGGCCAGTTCATGAAGGAAGGCCTGCTCATTAAAGTTTTTTAGCAAGCGTTTATGACAAATCAGGACAGGTCGTTTCACTGAGCAGCCATTATTACAAACACAGGCTGTAAACAGTGATCACTAAGGTCATTACAGAAAACACCAGACTGATATCTATCAGGATTATTTGTGAGGATAGCATCGAGGAGAGTAGCCTTTTCTGGGTGTTTGGGATTGGTAATAATCTGCAATATCTTCCTATTCCTCCCTTTATGACACCAGCTAGGTTTCAATCCAATTGGCTACAGAATGGAAAATGAATATTCTAAAATCCGCAAAAAGAAAATATGTACATTTGTACAACGGGTGGGTCTAATCCTGGTTAAAAGCGCATTCCAGCCGGTGTCTATTCCACAAGTTACCACCGGCTAAATCTATGAGGTTAAAATGCCTATTTACTCTGTTCCATCTGACTGTGCAATCCACAGTCTCATCAGCCCAGTAAGGGAAGTTATAAACTTGATCTCCAACAGTGGAGATTTGTATTAACCTTGCTGTCTGTCTGAACGTGTAGGGGTCGGGACGAGAGAGAGAGGCAGACTGCGTTTCTCAGCCAGTCGAAATCATGAATCCGCTGGTTTCATTTTAATGGATATATACAAAGAAAAGTTGTTTGAAATAAGGTAAAACCAAACGAAGTGCAGCTAGTTTGCAGTCTTTCCAGCTTCAGTTTGAAGTTGTTGTGTTAGTTGTGCTGTTGGCTAGCTCTTCGACAACAGTGTCCTAACGAGAGAGCACATTTTCTATGCCAGGCAAAATCGTATCTCATTAGCTCATTGTTATGAATGTATCCAAATAAATGTCACGAGAAAACAGCTTAAACAAATGCAGCTACTGTTGTTACTCTGTCTCCACTGTTTGACATGACTGTAAAATAGCAGTAGTTGGCTAGCTAGCAAGCAAGGGATAAGAACATTGCCAGCCGGGATGGCAATGGAACATTTAGAACGAACGACTGGGTCGCATCCATAGATACAGAACAAAAAGACTGAACGACTAGGTCGCGTCCCTGGCAAACGACCAGCCGGCCACCCTAGATTAGTTTTTTTTGTGGAAGGATGAAATAGTATGAATAAATTAATCAAAATAACGTTTTTAATTAAAATATGTTAATCATTATTTGAATATGTTGGTAACCCGTTGTATTTCAAAATGCAAAAAGCACTCGCACATCTGAGCTATCTTTTTTTGAAGTTGCATGGCAACAGTTGAATAAAATGAGAAAAAAAGAAGAAACCTGCACACTGCTCTTGATAGTAACACTGCTCTTTAACCAGTTGTATAAACAACACCGGTGCCAATATATCCTCCAAACACTTGCTTCTCGGGCATTATCACTTAATTACCCACCAGTAACTAGCTTTCCATCCAACCTTTTTATATGAGTAAAGTACCTCAGATAAAAAATGTGATGACAGGCGTGATGGAAACAGCAAATTTGTCGGTAAACTTTCCAAATGTCGACAAAAACTAAATATGCCAGACAAAGTGGGATCTTTTTGTGTTGGTAAATGATGCGAGAAATATCAGTGGAAACGCATGTATGAGCAAATATTGATATAATAACCAACCGTTATATCAAAGTAAACTTGGAGTCACACTAAGATATGGTGTGTGGTCCTCCCACTAAGACTTGGGAAAGCATACAGTTTATTAGGCTACAGATTAAATCAATTATGATGAGTTTCACAGGGTGGTGAAAATGCTACTTTCCAATAAATATTGAGGGTCTTATTCTGGTGACATGTTGATCGATGCTTGACAAGTAAAAGTAATCTCGCTCTGTCCATAATAATCTCATCATGTAGTACAGCGGTTCCCAAACCATTTTACTCAGTCCCCCCTTCCAGCATTGGGGAACATCCCCGCAGACTGAGGGGTGGGTGGGCATATCCATGCGCCCCCGCTCCACCAGCCGACCCCCAGGGGGGTGCGCCCCACATTTTGGGAACCACTGATGTAGTAGACTATACCCACATTATATCTGCGAGCTGTTGGCTAGAGCGCTCGTGCCAAGGCCAGAGTGGGCACATTCGCTATATAACACAACATTTGTTTGTGGCAAAACCATACCATCAGTAGAGTTGAAAATGCAATGGAAACCCATTTACATTAAATGTTTTATTCGGTACATGGGAATTTAACCGCAAAAGTTATTTTTATGTGCACTACATCATCACGTACAGCCTTTTATCCGGAACTGTTCAATTTGATGGAAATCCATCTTTGGTGGGAAAATGCATGTTTTATGCGGATTTTAGAATATTGAAATGAAAATCTGTCGCCAAATTGGACGGAAACCTAGCTACAGGTGTGTTTCCACCAGGTTTCCACCAAAATGACTTGTTGCAAATAAAAATCAGTGCGTGATGACATAGTGCACACAAAATGTTGTTTTTCGGAAAATGTTTCATGTACCCGGAAAAAAAAATGGAAAGTTCAATGTGTTTCCATTACATTTTCAACTCTACCGGTAGTTTAGTCACAACGTTTTTTGCGTTAAATACCAACATCATAGCATACGTATCGATGAATCATTGTGACATATGAAATACGAGTGATAGTGTAATCAATGTGTAATAACTATGTAAAAAATGTATGAACACGTTAAATTATTATGTGACGTGCAGTCATATTCAGGTCCTGATTGGTCAACAAGCTTACTTGACACGTCATATAGTGTTATTTGACGTGTATCTTTTTTGACATGCAAAGACCCAAACGGCGTTCCATAGAAATCCTGGTTGAGAATGAAACGACTGAACAAATGAACAACAAAACACCACGGCAAGTAACTGAAAGAAATAGGTTTTGATTATGTTTTACTGGTAATGGGGACATACGTAAATGCCAACAAAATAACTTTTTGGTCAGTGTGTGTGTGTGTGTGTGTGTGTGTGTGTGTGTGTGTGTGTGTGTGTGTGTGTGTGTGTGTGTGTGTGTGTGTGTGTGTGTGTGTGGATTCGTCTGGATTCGAACCAGGGACTGTAGTGACACCTCTTGCACAGAGATGCAGTGCCTTAGATCGCTGCGTCCATGTGTGTGTGTTAACTATTTAACTGTAATGGAATGCTTAATAGGCCGCTCAAATTTTAAATATCGGTTATCGGTATCGTTTTTTTTGGGCAAGGAAAATATTGGATATCGGTATCGGGCAAAAATGTCATATCGGTGCATCACTACGCTCAGATGTTTTTTTTACGCCTGCTACTTTAAGTTACTCCACCTGTTTCCTTCAAAATGAAAATGGCGACGTATTTCCCACTAAACACGTTGGTTTGTCAATATTATTCTTTTTCAAATCAACTTCCAATGTCCTCCAAGAGTTGCTGAATTTCTTCTTCACTTCAGTTTGTTCCTCAATTCATGCACCTTGGTTGGAGAGTGAGGTAGTGGCTGTGTTCCCTTCCCTCAAGTCCCACACTTGCCAAAACCTTTCATCTTGGAGAAGAAACGCTCCCATGCCAAAAATGCTCCAGGTCGAAACACTGCCAGATCTCCCAAATCAAAAGATTGTGGCTCGTCTAGCCTGTGAAACCATCATCAGTCATTGTTGACTAATCTTCTATCTAGTCTGTTAATTGTAAGTAAACTGAATAACTTGTCTGGTAGCTGTGTAGACAGTCTTTCAGAATATGAATCCCTACTGAATATTGTGGTTGTTGTGATACACTGAATGTACTTGCGTGAATTGAAGACGGATGCCCAAGGCCCCAGATGGGCACTAAGAGAAAACATTGGAAGACCCCTCAATAGGATTAAAACAAACTGTCATCAACTGAAACAAGGCTGTTTTTTTTACTCACTGTTAAGTGCATCCGAGGACAGGCACAGAAAAGTGGGTGAGTGTCATGAACGTGTCCTTTCCACCAGCACCCAGTTCAAGTCTTCATTGACTATGTCCTATACAACCTGCTTACATACACATTATGTTATTAGGCACATAGCCACCAATATACACCTTCCTAATATTGAGTTGTACTCAGGCCAGGTGCTCAACAATGATTGAATTAATGGTTGGATCAGAATCATTGGCCAGTACGGCGAATTAAGTAAAATCACAAGTCCAAATCCCTATCTCCATCCATGGCTAATTTAGGAAAGGGACAATTTTAGCTAGCTGGCTAGCTAGCCACCGGAGGACAACAACACAATGAGATGCAACAATTCAAGTTTTTCTGTCAATGACGTATGCTCTCAATGGGATTTGATAGGAGTGATGCCAAATCCAAGCTGGCTTCCCTTGACACTTTTTTTGAGTGTGCCAGGACCATTCACAGTTGAGCTCGCTCAGGTTAGCTCAACGCTAATTGGCAAACTTTTATACCGTTTTTGTCAAGGGAGGTCAGATGCTCGCTGCTTCTCTTGCCTTCAATGGTACGGGTGGCAACAATGTCATACTCGTTTGGACCAAACAGCATCAGATAGATGGCCTACACATAGAGAGACAGAGGGGCACTGTTTCGCTGGCTCAGATGCTCTCTCATACATTCAGCCTCTTGCGAATTGAAGGAAAATGATGAAACACAGAGACGAAAGATACATTTGTTTATTTTGTTTATTTTTTTTTGCCATCCATGAATACACATCACTCTTCCCACAGTTGTGTCAAGTTGGCTGGATGTCCTTTGGGTGGTGGACCATTACACATGGGAAACTGTTAAGTGTGAAAAACCCAGCATCGTTGCAGTTATTGACACACTCAAACCGATGCGCCTGGCACCTACTACCATACCCCGTTCAACGGCACGTAAATCTTTTGTCTTCCCCATTCCTCCTCTGAATCCATGTCTAAATTGTCTCAAGGCTTAAAAATCCTTCTTTATTAACCTGTCTCCTCCCCTTCGTCTACACTGATTGAAATAGATTTAATAGGTTACATCGATAAGGGATCATAGCATTCACCTGGATTCACCTGGTCAGTCTGTCATGGAAAGAGCAGTGTTTTGTACACTAAGTGTATAATTTATCAGTGTGAGCAAAGCATTTTATCATTATGTTTTAGATATGATAACTGGTACCCATGTCAGGAACTAAATTATGACATTGCAGTTGATGTTCAGATAAAGCAGAATTTCTTATAGCCAGTGGTGATGATCTGAAGAACAGGGGGCAGATTTCCTGTAAATGACTTTGATCATACATATATTACTCGAGTGTTAGCACAGAGTTGCTTTCAAAGGAGGTGGGAAATTGGCAAGATGGTGTAATAGAAGGCTATCTACTCCTTTACATGTCATTCACATTGGTTCCAATTCCCTTGCACTTTGTCTGTGTAGAGTAGTGTTGAAATCACAGAGTCATATTGACATAGAAATGAAATTATAGAACTTCTCTGAGCAGTTGCATTATGTGCATGCAGATAGTTTTAAATCAACATTCCTTTGTAATGAATTGTCGCCACTTCATATTGGAAATAACTTTAATATGGTCTTTTGAGCAGCACACTTTCAACTGGCCATAATTCTCAGATGCAACGTCTGTGTTTATCCCATATCCTGAAATATGTTGACAATACACATGATCATTTTTCACAATTTTTTTTCATTTGGTGGGTTCCAATTGTCTTGAAAGGCTTTTCAAGTAAAGGGATATCCTCAACATACCCTGCACAAACAGTCCAAAAGGATGTCAATGATAAGGCTGTATGTAACAGATGTCTGGGACTAGGACTAAAATGTGTTTATGTTTGTCTTTTGGTTGCTATTGGAGTGTAACTAAAGCATGCAAAAGAGTAATCCATTTACTGAGTGACTCTGCAGCACTTGCTATCCATTAGCTTACCAAGCTCAGAGGACGGATGTTGTATTTGGGATGACTCCTGAACAATGTATGTGTACAAATAAAATAAATGATAAGTCAGTGTAAAAGATATGGGATAATTTCTCTCTTTACTCTGAAAAAAGGACTCATTTGGGAAGAAGGTCGGGGGCCCCGGGCACGTGCCCTGCATGCCTGTTCAGTTATCCGGCCCTGGTTGTCACACCCCCATAGGGACTTTTAGAGTGCAAGTGTATTGTTGCAACAGGATGCCTCTTTTGAGCACATCAATCCGATGGAGGCTTTTCAGGATGGTTTTGCATAAAAAAATTATCAGGTTACAGTTTGTCACCATTTTGCATCCCTTTTTGGAACATATTTCTAATTCAATAATAAACTGGTAATACATTTCTATATTAAACAAAGTTAAATTTTCCAGGTTTCAAATGTGCCATAAACATACACTTTGGACTATGTATTCATAAAAGACTCCCTTATCCATGAGTGAATTCCAGCACAATTCATGAGCACCTCACTGATGTATACGTCAGCTGGACGAAGGCTGTCCCTGGCCTTTTTGACGCTTTGAGTCTCCCGTGCCCCATCTTTACCGTAGATTTTCCACAGAAGTCAGTATGACCTCATAACATGGGAAATACTTCAACCGTGCCAAGAATCGCTCCCTGTTTGAAAAAGTAGGACGGATTTTATGGCAGGGCTTCTAAATAGCTTGTTCACTCTACAGTGGGAGGAATTACCTCATCATAGCCTCGTTACCGCCATGGATGATGTTCCTTTAAAATGGGTGTGTCCGTCTAAAAGCCTATTTGTCCTGTGGGGAGGTATTGACCTGTGCCAGATACGAATCCATCGACCCACCAAAAGCATGGCCTCTATGTTGATAACGCGAATGTCCGTCTACACACATGCTTCGCATGTGGGGAAACTGCTAAACTGTTCAACTGGGAGAAAAGGCTAGATATTTACTCTGTGAAATGACACATCAGGTTTTACCTATACTGTTGTTTACATTTCTTCAACGAGCTTTGTATATGCATGGGAAACCTTTGACACATATCCAGATAAGCTATTTTGAGTTTCCCCCCCCAAAAAATGGCTTGCAATTCAGAGCTCACATAAAGAATCTGATTACTGAAGAATAACAACCACTTTTCGTATCTCTTCTGAAAGTGTGCCTGATTTCATGAATATCAATCATGAAAAGTGCATTTACTCTCCCCGCACACATTCACAACTTATTCATCTAGACTAAACTATTGCGTTGGTAAAATGACACAATCAAGCCTGTCCATGTAAATGTGGCTGTTAAATATGTATAGAGGATCTAAAAAAAGATTGTACCAAAGACATCTCCCAAAAAGCAGGTTACATGTGAAATAAGTCCTTGTTACCCACCACATCTTTCTTTTGATTTACTGGATACTGGATTCTCTGCTGCTGTTGACAGATTAGTACATATTGCTAACAGTCTCTGTCAAAAGGAATTACTGCTAGTAATAACAATGAATTTAATTTGTAAAGCGCTTTTCATTATACAGAACAATCTCAAATTGCATAAAATAAAAACCAAATTGAAAATAGACAACTAGACATGGCAACCGACTCAAAGAACGCAGCTGACACTACAAGGGACAAAGACACCAAGGAGCACAGCTATCAACAGAAAGCCCGTTTTAAAGGAGCCCAGAGTCTTCAGGTGCCTTCAGGTGTTCCGGTAGGGCCTTCCAGAGCCTGGGGCCGGTCGAGCTTAAAGGCCCAAGGAGCGGAGCTTGGTGGTGGAGGTGTGGAGGAGCAGGCTATCGCTTGACCTGAGGGTGCAGGTGGGGTTATAGAGGGAGAGCAGTTCTTTGAGATAATACACTGGAAAGTCAGCAGGAGGGTTTTGAATTAAAACCAGAATAAGGAATTACTATCACATTGTCCCTATCATCTGAATATTTAAGTGATGTTCTTACACTTGAGCGTAAATACCCCTCCCTCTTATCCAACTGCATTTAGTTAAACCTGGTTGTATTGTCATCATGTCCCGATTGCCATCTCATTTCATGTATGTGACCGACAGGATTATCTCTGTATGTGCATACTCCTTGTGCTCTTCCAAAAGAGGAGCGGTGTGTGAGGAGAATGGATGTGTCGTAGCCACTGTCACAGTCAACGTGACCGACAACTTCTTTGGACACGTCATCAGCCAGCAGATTGAGATGTGTCACATGCTGTCAGGGCTGAGGGACACTATAAAACCAGAGCAACATCTAACTCAGATCCGTGCCTCCAGGGACAACTACAAAATGGCTGCTATCTACAGGTCTGTCTGTCAGACGCCATACATAATTGATTTAAGATTTTGTTGTTTTAAGATTTTGCTCTTCAGTGATGTGAGATATAATTAAAGTTGGTAAAGACTCAATCAATGAAGAACTTGTCATATTTATTTAGTTAGTTATGCAACTTTCAATCGGGTTGTTCCATTTGATTTCCATCACTTTTGACCCCTTTTTATTTGAATGAAACTTTCCGTACATACAGTACTTGCCCATGGTAGAAGTGGTCAGAAAGTGGAATTTTGGACCTGAATGCCAAAACATTCAGGAAATAGAGGTGCTCAAAGTTGTACATGACCCGCACTTGACTCTTTCCCCCCCTACTAGCACTGACTTTGCTGATAGCTACTTTATTTAGGAAAAATGTACTTATTATGACTGAGATAATGTATGTGGTTGTCCCATTTAGCTATCTTAAGATGAATGCAATAACTGAGCGTCTGTGAGCGTCTGCTAAATTACTAAAATGTAAACTGTAAATAAGCGGTTGAGTTTCATTTAATTTAAAAGCTTCAAACAGGGTTGTCAAACTATTTGAGAATTTCTAGATTTTTTTTTTTTTGAAAGGGGTAGTGCAGTCAAAAACATGATTTCCCGTTTTTTAAAGATATTTTCATACCAGGTTGAAATAACACTCCGACATTTTAAAAATCAGGCTCCGAATCAGGCGCCAAATTTTAAAAATGTCGGAGTGTAAGAGCTTTTTTTTTAGTGTAAGAGCTTTTTGGGAAAAAAACACCTGGAATTTCAGCTGTTCAGGTGGGCTTTAGTCCACAGCATGACATTACCATCTGATTATTCTGACCAATGACCAGTCATGTTTTATTTGCATATGTATCCTCCTACTTTGAAGGACTAACCAGGGTAGACCAGGGCTGCATTCCAAACACCTAAAAGACACATCCTATCCCCTCAGCCCTCGAATTAAGCGGACACTTCTGAGGATGTCTGACGAGTACACACTTGCAGGGCAAGGGAGGAAAGAATGATCTTAAATGGACTGCCCTTGCGCGGAAATTCATCACTTGTTCATCCCGTGATGATTGTGCGCTACAGTCAATTATGATTGCATGTATACTTACATTAGATATATAATTATTAATATACATCTACTGTATGATCGCAAGCAAAATAATTAGCTAAATAACATTAGCCTGCCTAGCTGGAACTTCTGAAGGAAACATTTTTATTTCTACAATTTCCAAAAGCTAACTAAACAAAAACATAATTACATTTATGAGATGTGTTTGTGCCATTGTAACAGTATAACTTTAGTACGTCCCCTCGCCCCGACACGGGCGCGAACCAGGGACCCTCTGCACACATCAACAACTGACACCCACGAAGCGTCGTTACCCATCGCTCCACAAAAGCCGCGGCCCTTGCAGAGCAAGGAGCAACACTACTTCTAGGTTTCAGAGCAAGTGACGTAACTGATTGAAACGCTACTAGCGCGTACCCGCTAACTAGCTAGCCATTTCACATCCGTTACACTCACCCCCCCTTTCAACCTCCTCCTTTTCCGCAGCAACCAGTGATCCGGGTCAACAGCATCAATGTAACAGTACAACTTTAGTACGTCCCCTCGCCCCGACACGGGCGCGAACCAGGGACCCTCTGCACACAACAACTGACACCCACGAAGCGTCGTTACCCATCGCTCCACAAAAGCCGCGGCCCTTGCAGAGCAAGGAGCAACACTACTTCTAGGTTTCAGAGCAAGTGACGTAACTGATTGAAACGCTACTAGCGCGTACCCGCTAACTAGCTAGCCATTTCACATCCGTTACACTCACACCCCCTTTCAACCTCCTCCTTTTCCGCAGCAACCAGTGATCCGGGTCAACAGCATCAATGTAACAGTACAACTTTAGTACGTCCCCTCGCCCCGACACGGGCGCGAACCAGGGACCCTCTGCACACAACAACTGACACCCACGAAGCGTCGTTACCCATCGCTCCACAAAAGCCGCGGCCCTTGCAGAGCAAGGAGCAACACTACTTCTAGGTTTCAGAGCAAGTGACGTAACTGATTGAAACGCTACTAGCGCGTACCCGCTAACTAGCTAGCCATTTCACATCCGTTACACCATCATGTGCATTAGTTACTTACACTTATATGTTGACTCCATATATTGATGTTGAGGTTTTAATTTTGGGCAGACTTTTCTTAACGGGTGTACAATCGTTGCGAATTTAATTATGGGGAGTTTCAGGCACCAGAGTGAACATAATTGTACACTCGCAAACTCGACTAAAAACGAGGGCTGAAGGGCTTACGTTGCAAACTTCCCTTGCTTGGCTAATCATTTGGACCGCCCTACAAGATGATGGTGGGGACTCCCCCAAGGGCATAAGGCGAGGGTAAGTGGACGAGGGTGTGTCTTTAATGAGGCCTGGGCAATTCCAGTCCTCGGGGGCCTGATTGGTCACACTTTTCCGATACCTAGCAAACACACCTGATTTAAACTAATTGCATTTTTAACTGAAGATCATGATTAGTTGACTATTGGAGTCAGGTGTGTTAGCTGGGGCTGGGACAAAAGAGTGACACCAATCAGGCCACCGAGGACTGGAGTTGCCCAGGCCTGCTCTAGACCCTTTAAACTCAACTCTGGACTGCGAAGCCAGCTCCACTGCGTTTTTTCATTGTTGCTCTCAAATCAGGGACTGATTTAGAACTGCGACACCAGGTGGGTGCAATTAATTATCAGGTAGAACAGAAAACCAGCAGTCTTCGGACCTTGTAGGGTAAGAGTTGAGTACCCCTACTCTAGACGATCCTATCCGCCAATCAGGGCTGTGTATGTAAATATAACAACATTTGTATCAACACGCCCACACGATCAGACTGAGCATTTCAATGGCAAAAGAATTTGGAATTACACTGAACAAACATTTTTCAAGACCTGAATTAAAAGATCCTAGAAATGTTCCAGATCCACAAAAGCTTATTTCTCTCAAATGTTATGCACACATTTGTTTACATCCCTGTTAGTGAGCATTTCTCCTTTGCCAAGATCATCCATCCACCTAACAGGTGTGGCATATCAAGAAGCTGACTAAACAAGTGCATCTTGTGCTGGGGACAACAAAATATGCTGTTTTGTCACACAACGCAATGCCACAGATGTCTCAAGTTTTGAGGGAGAGTTCAATTGGCATGCTGACTGCAGGAATGTCCACCAGAGCTGTTGGCAGATAATTTTACTTTGATTTCTCTACCATAAGCTACCTCCAATGTCCTTTTAGAGAATTTGGCAGTAGGTCCAACCTGCCTTACAACGGCAGACCGTGTATGGTGTCGTGTCGGCAAGGGGTTTGCTGATGTCAACGTTATGAACAGAGTGCCACATGGTGGTGGTGGGGTTATGGTTTGGGCAGGCATAAGCTACGGACAACAAACACAATTACACTTGTCATGACGTTGCCCTGTTGGGTGAGGTTTATGACCCCCCATAAATACCTTACCCCCTTTTCTCTCTCTACCCTACAGAATGGACTCTTGGAAAGCCCTTTGTTAACATAGAGAGAGAATGGTAACATCAAAAGGTTGGGAACGGAACAATATTTCTGAAATCCAACCAGTTGAGAGTATCCGTTGGTACTTAAAGAATATGATGTCAGATCAGTTGTCGTCTGAGACATTATTACTGATGATAGGATGACATAAATTGTATCTTGGAAAGTTTACACATTCTAGTTATCGGATTCACATGGAATTGTTGTGCAATTTAAATGTTTAAATATGAAACTATAAGTGAAAAGATTAAATGCAATTTTAGTTTTTAAAATTAGATAATTGTTTTCATAAGTAAAATATGCTCACCCAGTAGCCACGCCCAAATGAATAGGCATTGGTTGGAAATGATGAACCAACCCCTTTTCTACATTTCTATAAGAGCCCCCGTTACCCAATTCACGGCAGACTAAGCCAACCCCAGCGTGAGCTATATTTGCGAATGTTTGAACGACTACAACCTAACGATATTAACACTGTGTTCCCGATGACGTGAGGACTGATGTCCATACGTTTAAAAGGGCTAATTTCAACGTGGAGGTGACGATTGCCACGCTGGAAGGAGGAATTTCAATTACACCAGCCAAAATATAGCACGAGCTGAGTATGGCAACTTGGTATGAACTTTGAACTCTTATTCACTAAAGAAGTGATACATCCTAGACGTCGAGTTATCAGTAGCAGCTGTAAACGTGCATGGCCTAGGAAAGGAAGGACAATCTCTTCAGAACGACAGGGTACTACAACGTATCCGTTCTACCATAAAGACGACAGACTACGTGTCCGCCCTGAAATATTCTTCAAAGGACAAGGGAGATGTCTGCTGGGCAACCAATCTATATAATTGTTAGGTGAGAATTATCTGTTAATTGAATGATTAGAATATTCCGCCCTGAAACATATTGTATGGAAGTGATTAGAATGTATAAAATCATAATCAATAAATGTGTAGTCCTAGTCAGAATTAGGGTAAAGACAATATTACTTTATGGTATTATAAACACAGACTGTCTGAGCTTGGTGCCGACCTGACTAGAGATTTGGGAGAGAACGGGGAGTACGTGTCAACAAGGTCACTAATCTCTGTCGGCTGGGTAGCAGGACATGTGTGTGCGTATGGTTGTGTGTATGTGTGTGCGTATGGTTGTGTGTATGTGTGTATGTGCGTCTGTTTGTGTGTATGTGTGTGCGTATGGTTGAGTGAATGTGTGGGCGTGAGAAGTCAGTATAAAATAAATTGTTTTGTATTCTTGACTTTAGAACGTTCCCGTGAATAAACCTTTTTGACTATTTCAGCTGGGCCTCAGTCTGTTTCATTCGACCAGGATCTTACAAATTCTGGTTTGCAGGACTGAGTAATATAATTAAATTGGGTTATGAACCTGGAGAACAAAATTCTCCTATCAATAATTCTGTGTGATTATTTAGGTATTTAGTAAATAAATAATTAAACCAAATGTTGTATTTCTGATTCAACTTGTTAGCCAGGGTTCGTGAAGATATCCAAGAATTTTACTATGTTCAGATGAGACTGAATAAGGTGACGATTAATAATTGACTGCTATTCATATAAAAGATGACCAGATCTTTTAGAATTTATTTGGAAGACAACAGCTCTATAAACATTCTTCCGTGGTGCCCCGACTTCCTAGTTAATTACATTTACATGATTGGTTTAATCAGGTAATATTAATTACAGAGAATTGATTTAATAAAATGTTATATCATTTAATCCATAGTAAAGACACAACACATTTTATCAATGGCAATTTGAATACACAGAAATATTATGACGAGAGCCTGAGGCCCATTGAGGCCCATTTAATAAAAAATAGGTATCTGTGACGAACATATGCATATCTATATTCCCAGTCATGTGAAATCCAATTAATTTCAATTGACTGATTTCTTCATATGTTGCATGTTGAGTTTATATTTTTGTTCAGTATATTTTCATGAAATAAACAGTCATTTATTAGACATACAACGATGACTTAAAAATGTAATTAAAAAGACTGAGGTGTTTGTGTTGTGCCCATCATCGGCTGAGACACAGCATGCTATTGAATACAGGGTGGGAATCATGTTTTGGCTGATAAATGTAATAAAATGGAAATAAAATGTAATAAAATTAGAAAAAAATGTAAACTTTCAAATGGTACCACAAAGATGGTTGAAGGTCCACACATTAGAGAATGTTGACGAATGGAATTGTCAGTTGTTATAAATGATCCCAGTCAATCTTCCATAGGAAACCTTTTGAAATCAAAGAAATATAGATAATATAATAGACATTTCCATTTAAAGGGATAGTTTACCTAAATTACAAAATGACATATTGGTTTCCTTACCCTGTATGCAGTCTATGGACAAGGTATCACAGCAATCCAGGCTTTGGTTTAGTTTTCCTGCACTGTTTCCAAATGCTAACGTTTTAGCATTTGTGTCACAAATACCATTCAAGTCATGGGACCAATGTCCAAATTGTCCAAAAGTATCTAAAATTGTGAAGTTCACTAAAGTCAGTTATAAACTCAGCAAAGAAAGAAACGTCCTCTCACTGTCAACTCCGTTTATTTCAGCAAACTTAACATGTGTAAATATTTGTATGAACATAAGATTCAACAACTGAGACAAACTGAACATGTTCCACAGACATGTGACTAACATAAATGGAGTAATGTGTCCCTGAACAAAGGGGGGGGGGTCAAAATCAAAAGTAACAGTCAGTATCTGGTGTGGCCACCAGCTGCATTAAGTACTGCAGTGCATCTCCTCCCCGTGGACTGCACCAGATTTGCCAGTTCTTGCTGTGAGATGTTACCCCACTTTTCCACCAAGGCACCTGCAAGTTCCCGGACATTTCTTGGGGGAATGGCCCTAGCCCTCACCCTCCGATCCAACAGGTCCAAGACGTGCTCAATGGGATTGAGATCCAGGCTCTTCTCTGGCCATGGCAGAACACTGACATTCCTGTCTTGCAGGAAATCACACACAGAACGAGCAGTATGGCTGGTGGCATTGTCATGTTGGAGGGTCATGTTAGGATGAGCCTGCAGGAAGGGTACCACATGAGGGAGGAGGATGTCTTCCCTGTAACGCACAGCATTGAGATTGCCTGCAATGACAACAAGCTCAGCCCGAAGATGCTGTGACACAGCCCATGACGGACTCTCCACCTCCAAATCGATCCCACTCCAGAGTACAGGCCTCGGTGTAACGCTCATTCCTTCGACAATAAACGCTAATCCAACCATTACCCCTGGTGAGACAAAACCGCGACCCGTGAGTGAAGAGCACTTTTTTCCAGTCCTGTCTGGTCCAGCAACGGTGGGTTTGTGCCCATAGGCGACGTTGTTGCCGGTGATGTCTGGTGAGGACCTGCCTTACAACAGGCCTACAAGCCCTCAGTCCAGCCTCTCTCAGCCTATTGTGGACAGTCTGAGCACTGATAGAGGGATTGTGCGTTCCTGGTGTAACTCGGGAAGTTGTTATTGAGATCCTGTACCTGTCCTGCAGGTGTGATGATCGGATGTACCGTCTGCTACTGCGAGGACGATCAGCTGTCCGTCCTGTCTCCCTGTAGTGCTGTCTTAGGCGTCTCACAGTACGGACATTGAAATGTATTTTCCTGGCCACATCTGCAGTCCTCATGCCTCCTTGCAGCATGCCTATGAGCAGGGACCCTGGGCATCTTTCTTTTGGTGTTTTTGGAGTCAGTAGAAAGGCCTCTTTAGTGTCCTAAGTTTTCATAACTGTGACCTTAATTGCCTACCGTCTGTAAGCTGTTCGTATCTTAACAACTGTTCCACAGGTGCATGTTCATTAATTGTTTATGGTTAATTGAGCAAGCAAGGGAAACAGTGTTTAAACCCTTTAGAATGAAGATCTGTGAAGTTATTTGGATTTTACAAATTATCTTTGAAAGACAGGGTCCTTTTTTGCTGAGTTTAGATGATTTGAAAATGATGCGTGAAAAAACTTAGAATTATTATTTTTACTTAAAAAAAAATTGAATATCCGAAACATCCAATATATTTGCAGTTAAGCCGCTCAACAACTACACCATACCAGTCATCCAACAGACTTCCATTCAGAGCGACACACAGAAGCATCCAGGGTCAATGCCCTGCTCAAGGACAAGTTGACAGATCTCCGACCAGGCCAAAAAACGTGAACCTAAACCCTCCAAGATCCCCCCCACAGTTCCCCAATAGCTGTCTCTCAACCATTCAAGACCCTTCCCACAGCCCCCTGCCATGAAGAAAAATAAAAAATACAATTCCCCACCACCAAGGACCCCCCAATGCACCAACAACCAAGAGAATGAACTAAAGAGAAAAAAAGAAAACGACAGAAGAAAACTGCAAACAACAATGAAAAAACAAAGGACATCAAGGACAAATAAAATCATAACAGCAATGCCAACTGTATATGTTTATGTGCATGTCTGCCACTATTACATGTACAGTTGAAATTGGAAGTTTACATACACTTAGGTTGGAGTCATTAAAACTAGTTTTTTAAACCACTCAACAAATTTCTTGATAACAAACTATCGTTTTGGCAAGTCGGTTAGGACATCTACTTTGTGCATGATAAAAGTAATTTTTTCAACAACTGTTTACAGACAGATTATTTCACAATTCCTGTGGATCAGAAGTTTACATACACTAAGTTGACTGTGCCTTTAAACAGCTTGGAAAATTCCAGAAAATTATATCATGGCTTTAGAAGCTTCAGATAGGCTAATTGACATAATTTGAGTCAATTGGAGGTGTACCTGTGGATGTATTTCAAGGCCTACCTTCAAACTCAGTGCTTCTTTGCTTGACATCATGGGAAAATCAACAACAAAAAATCAGCCAAGACCTCAGAAAACAATTGTAGACCTCCACAAGTCTGGTTCATCCTTGGAAGCAATTTCCAAACGCCTGAAGGAACCACGTTCATCTGTACAAACAATAGTACGCAAGTATAAACACCACGGGACCACGCAGCCTTCATACCACTCAGGAAGGTGACGCGTTCTGTCTCCTAGAGATGAACGTACTTTGGTGCGAAAAGTGCAAATCAATGCCAGAACAACAGCAAAGACCTTGAAGATGCTGGAAGAAACAGGTACAAAAGTATCTATATCCACAGTAAGACGAGTCCTATATCGACATACCTGAAAGGCTGTTCAGCAAGGAAGAAGCCACTGCTCCATAACCGCCATAAAAAAGCCAGACTACAGTTTGCAACTGCACATGGGGACAAAGATCGTACTTTTTGGAGAAATGTCCTCTGATCTGATGAAACAAAAATAGAACTGTTTGGCCATAATGACCATCGTTATGTTTGGAGGAAAAAGGTGGACGCTTGCAAGCCGAAAAACACCATCCCAACCGTGAAGCACAGGGGTGGCAGCATCATGTTGTGGGGGTGCTTTGCTACAGGAGGGTCTGGTGCACTTCACAAAATAGAAGGCATCATGAGGGAGGAAAATTATGTGGATATATTGAAGCAAAATCTCAGGACATCAGTCACGAAGTTAATGGACAATGGGATGGGATGGCCACTTCCAAATGGACAATGACCCTAAGCATACTTCCAAAGTTGTGGCAAAATGGCTTAAGGACAACAAAGTCAAGGTATTGGAGTGGCCATCCCAAAGCCCTGACCTCAATCCCATTGAACATTTGTGGGCAGAACTGAAAAAGCATGCGCGAGCAAGGAGGCCTACAAACCTGACTCAGTTACACCAGCTCTGTCAGGAGGAATGGGCCAAAATTCACCCAACCTATTGTGGGAAGCTTGTGGAAGGCTACCCGAAATGTTTGATCCAAGTTAAACAATTTAAAGGTAATGCTACCAAATACTAATTGAGTGTATGTAAACTTCTGACCCACTGGGAATGTGATGAAAGAAAGAAAAATTATTTTTTACTATTATTCTGACATTTCACATTCTTAAAATAAAGTGGTGATCCTAAATGACCTAAGACAGGGAATTTGTACTAGGATTAAATGTCAGGAATCGTGCAATGCTTGTTTGAAAAAGAGGGATACTTTGAAAAAAGTATCGTTTTCAATGAATCGAAAAGGAGACATGGCAATCTGCACAAAGGCAAAAAGGCAATTTTTAAACAATGGAATGAGCTTTTCTTCGTAATCTACTTGAGAGCCATTTAGGGTTCAAGTAAAACTTTTGAATAATTGAAGCTTTTAGAGAGGTTTAGTGCTTTTATATTTAATAATCTCAACCCAATTCATATTCATTATATAGATAGGCACACTTTATTTTGCCTGGTTTAGCGTTCCAGATAAAGCGAACTATTTTTTGCTTATATGATTTGAAAAACGAATCATCAGGAGTAGGCAGCGCCATAAGTAAGTGAGTAAACTGAGATATGACCAAGGAGTTAATCAGGGCAATTTTTCCATAAATAGACAGGCATTTACCACTCCATGGTTGCAGGATCTTGTCTATTTTTACAAGTTTTCTATTGAAATTCATTGTGGAGAGCTTATTTATATATTTTGTGATATGAATACCAAGTATGTCTACTTCACCATGAGTCGATTTTATAGGTAAACTGCAGGGTAATGTAAAAGTAGATTTTTTAAAAGATCCAATATGTAATATTGTACACTTAACATAATTAGGTTTTAGTCCAGAGAGTACAGAAACGTTATCTAGATCTTCAATGAGACATTGCAGGGCTCTAGCTTGCGAACATAATATAAAACTTGAGTCATCGGCATACATGGACACCTTTGTTTTTAAGCCTTGGATTTCTAATCCTCTAATGTTGTTATTGGATCTGATTTTAATAGCTAGCATTTCGATGGCCATAACGAATAGATATGGTGACAGCGGACACCCTTGTTTAACTCCTCTTGACAATTCAAAACTCTCAGAGAAGTAGACGTTATTTACTATTTTACACCTGGGGTTGCTATACATTATATTTTACCCATTTTATAAGAAAATCACAGAAATCGAAAAAATCCAGGCATTTATAAATAAAATCAAGTCTTACTTTATCAAATGCCTTTTCAAAATCCACTATAAATACCAGGCCTGGCTTCTTAGATGTTTTATGATGTTCTATTAGTTCTAGTAGTTGTCGTATATTATCTCCAATGTATCGTCCATGTAAAAAACCTATCTGATCAGGATGAACAATTGTCACATCTGCTCCTGCTACACCCTCTGGTGTTCATCCGGTGTCTTCTTGACCTGCAGTTACTCCCCCAGTACACTCTCTCCTTCTCCCTCTCTGTGTGGTTGGAGACAGGTGTGCTGGAGTCAGTGCAGATCCCAACCAGCTGCAACTCGTTCCATAATCAAGACCTCTACAAATACTCAGTCCTGCCACTTCCACTCTGCCAGATCGTAATCTCTGCTCAGTCAGTTCATGATTCTATCCTTTTGTGATTATTCAAGCTCCTGTTTCCCTGCCTGACACCATTTATCCTCTCATTGCAGTTTACTGCTCTGTCTCTGTCTCCTGTTCCACATCTCATCACCCAACTACCTAGCTATGAATTACTCACCACCACTACCTTGGATTCCCCTCAGGACCTGTTTACCCTGTTCTACTCATCTAACTCCAACCTCAGTCTGCACATCTGTTTTTTCTGCAACTCATCCAAGCTTCCCCAGCTCTGCACTATCTCCCTGTGTAACAATACATATTTTGGTTCATTCATCCCTGTTTCCTGATCCGAGTCTGCTCTTGAGTTCCTGTGTCGCTCCGCCTAACAACAATACCTGGTAAAACCCTTTTAATTCTGAGTGCTATGCATTTCGCTAGTATTTTTGCATCACAACATTGAAGTGTAAGGGGTCTCCCGTTTTTTTTTAGATAGACTGGGTCTTTTTTAGTCTTGACTGAGTCTTTGCCATCTGGGTCTTGTTTTAATAATAGATAAATCAGACCATCCTGCTGAGTACCTGACACACTACCACTTCTATAGGAGTAGTTAAAACAATCTAACAATGGAGCTTTAAGTATATCAAAAAAGGCTTGATATACCTCTACCGGTATGCCATCAAGCCCTGGGGGTTTTCCAGACTGAAAGAATTTAATAGCCTCAATGTTCTTCCTCTGTAATTCGGCCTTCGCACTGATCTTTCTGTAAATGTGTTAATTTTCCATATTATTTGGAAATAATTCCTTACCGTAATCTTCATTCAGAGAGGATGAGACGGAAAAGAGAACATCTGCCTAAAATATTTAGCTTCCTCTTTTAAAATATAATTCGGAGAATCATAGATGAAGAAATTATTATTATTGGAAACAGTGCCAGCACTGCCAGGGAAACTAAGCCAAAGCATGGATTGCTGTCATTACTTGTAGCCTACATCAACTCCATACAGGTTAAGGAAACCATTTCTTTTTTTGTAATTTGGGTGAATCTTTGTGGTAATTAGAAGTTAAAATGTCAATTAAATTAAAATGTAAATGGTGTACCAGCTAAAGTACAGTGGTCTGAAGGGATAGGTCCATTCTATGAATTATATTTATACTGTATGATTGAAATGACACACCCTGTATTCAAGAGTATGCTATGTTTTAACTGTTGGCAGGCACAACACAAACACCTCAGATGTAAATTAAAGACTAAAGGCCAGTTGATACTTTGTATAATGACATCTCTGTAGACAATTAGAATGCGACGTGTTGCTGGTCAATTCTGGAGTAATGTCTGTAGACCGTCGCTGCAACTGTCAGTTTCCTTGTCGCACCGACATGAAAAAGGTTTAAATATCTGTGACTGTCACGTTGGCATGAAGGATCCGGAGACAGACACAGGAATGCGTAATCGTTTTTAAAATTAATATTAAGGCCAAATTATGGAGTGTCGTGTAAGGGCACGGGGACGAAGACCAAACAAACACGTAACAAGAACACAGGGTTGAAACCCAAAACAAAAGAGCGAGGGGTACCTCAAACAAATAACACACGCGCACAATGAATATCACACCGGATGAGACCCCTAATCATCTGCGCGATCCACAAGGGCACGAAAGCCCACAAACACACAGCACAGGTACTCACACGCACCAACGGCCATTGAAACAATAAACGACAGCCCAATGGAAACCAAAGGGCACATATGTACAAATACTAATCAGTGGGAATAGGGGACAGGTGTGCGTGATGAAAGTTCCAAAGGGATCCATGACAGTGACTGTCGCAATGTATGTTGTCATGGTTACCGGACTGCCACAGCAACAAGGCCAAACCTTCCTGTGACAAGATGACGCAGGAGTTTAAAAAAATCTGATGGAACGACCTACCTTTTATTTTTTTAAATGTTTTATTTAACCTTTATTTAACTAGGCAAGTCAGTGAAGAATAAATTCTTATTTATAATGACGGCCGACCAAAAGGCCAACTGCGGGGACGGAGCCTGGGATTAAAAATGTAAAATAAACACAATACAAATATAGGACAAAACACACATCCCAACAATAGAGACAACACAACACTACATAAAGAGAGACCTAAGACAACAACAGAGCAAGGCAAGAACACATGACAACACAGCATGGTAGCAACACAACATGGTAGAAATACAACATGGTAGCAGCACAAAACATGGTACAAACATTATTGGGCGCAGACAACAATACAAAGGGCAAGAAGGTAGCGACAACAATACATCACACACAGCAGCCACAACTGTCAGTAAGAGTGTCCGTGATTGAGTCTTTGAATGAAGAGATTGAGATAAAACTGTCCAGTTTGAGTGTTTGTTGCAGCTCGTTCCAGTCTCTAGCTGCAGCGAATTGAAAAGAGGACCGACCCAGGGATGTGTGTGCTTTGGGGACCTTTAACAGAATGTGACTGGCAGAACGGGTGTTGTATGTGGAGGATGAGGGCTGCATTAGATATCTCAGATAGGGGGGAGTGAGGCCTAAGAGGGTTTTATAAATAAGCATCAACCAGTGGGTCTTGCAACTGGTATACAGAGATGACCACTTTCCAGAGGAGTATAGAGTGCAGTGATGTGTCCTATAAGGAGCATTGGTGGCAAATCTGATGTCCGAATGGTAAAGAACATCTAGCCGCTCGAGAGCACCCTTACCTGCCAATCTATAAATTATGTCTCTGTAATCTAGCATGGCTAGGATTGTCATTTAAATCAGGGTTAGTTTGGCAGCTGGGGTGAAAGAGGAGCGATTACGATAGAGGAGACCTAGAGTTAAGTCTAGATTTAACTTTAGCCTGCAGCTTTGATATGTGCTGAGAGAAGGACAGTGCACCGTCTAGCCATACTCCCAAGTACTTGTATGAGGTGACTACCTCAAGCTCAAAACCCTCAGAGGTAGTAATCACACCTGTGGGGAGAGGGACATTCTTCTTACCAAACCACATGACCTTTGTTTTGGATGTGTTCAGAACAAGGTAGGGGTAGAGAAAGCTTATTGGACACTTGTTGGACACTAAGAAAGCTTTGTTGTAGAGCATTTAACACAAAATCCTGGGATGGGCCAGCTGAGTATAAGACTGTATCATCTGCATATAAATGGACGAGGGAGCTTCCTGCTGCCTGAGCTTTGTTGTTGATGTAAATTGGGAAGAGCGTGTGGCCTAGGATTAAGCCTTGGGGTACTCCCTTGGTGACAGGCAATGGCTGAGACAGCAGATTTTCTGACTTTATACACTGCACTCTTTGAGAGAGGTAGTTAGCAAACCAGGCCAAAGACCCCTCAGAGACACCAACACTCCTTAGCCGGCCCACAAGAATGGAATGGTCTACCGTAGCAAAAGCTTTGGCCAAGTCAATTTAAAATAGCAGCACAATATTGCTAATACTCAAGGTTGCAGTGACACATCAATAACCTGAGCGGAAACCAGATTGCATACCAGAGAGAGTTATGATAAACAGTGCAAAATATAAATAGGCCTATAACAGTTAGGATCAGCTTGATCTCCCCCTTTAAATAAAGGACGAACCGTGGCTGCCTTCCAAGCAATGGGAACCTCCCCAGAAAGGAGAGACAGGTTAAAAAGGTTGGTGTTAGGACCCACAAAGAGAACTGCTCTTTAAAGTAACTAACTTTGGCCTTCCGGATAGCCTGAGTGCACTTATTTCTTATTTGCCTGAACAATAGCCAATCAGCCTGAGTATGGGTGGGCCGTGCCTTTCGCCAAATGTAATTATTGAGGTGGAGTAACTCCGCAAGATTACGGTCGAACCAGGGGCTGAACCTGTTTTTAATTCTCATTTTCTTATGGGGGCTTGTTTGTTAACAATATCACTGAAAATATCAAAAAAGAAGGTCCAAGCGTCTTCGACAGAGGGGATCAAGCTGATTCTATATCATTTTACAGAGGCCAGTTCATGAAGGAAGGCTTGCTCATTAAAGTTTTTTAGCAAGCGATATTGTCACACTGTGGCAGTTAACATTACCTTGTAAATAATTATGTTGTTGTGGTTTATTTTTCTGTAATAATAATGAATAAAAAGTAGCAAAAGTAAAGACGTTGTCAGCTATACTCTGGTCATTATTTGAACTGGCTAGCTATCTACCTAGCAACGAACTAAAACATTGTTTAGAAAATTGTGGGACGACAATAAAATGTTCATGATGTCGCTACGACAATTGTCTATAGACATGTTGATAGATGGACTGTAAACCAGCCTTTAGCTAAAACATGAGAAAATTAAACAAATCTTTGTTTACGCGGTTGGCAAGAAAGGGTTTGGCTGGTGTAGGCTGTCATTGTAAATAAGAATTTGTTCTTAACTGTTAAATTAAATTAAATTAAAAAAAGGTTGGATTATTATCACATCTCATTCGATTGATTTAAAGAAGAAATGAGAATGGGCTGTTTTGCTTTTGAAAATGAAAACGTCCAGCTGGTAGCACTAGCCAGGAAAAGGACTGTATTTGCATAAGGCAAATGAAGAACACCTATCCGAAATAGAACTTAGCCTCTACGTGGTTCCATTCAGCTAGCACTGTCCGAGCTCCATCATACCTTAAGCCACAAGGTAGCTGTTAGCCAGCCAGCCCTCGCTTGCTCCCCTATCTACACACATGGTAGCGTCACTAGCTCTTTTCCTCGCTTAGTTAACCTACATTCATTCATTGGGTTAGCTAGACCGAACGGGTTTGAGCCTCAAGGCTTCTCATTCGAGGGAATTTACCAACCCAAAGTTGAACCTGCGAGCCATGACTGGCACTCAAACCCCCACGTTCTTGCTCCTGTGACTCCATGATTGGTGGGAAGAATTTTCACCTTCTATACATCAACTGCTTAGGAAAGGAACATGCTTTGAGGAGCACTCAAAGACCCAGAGTCCTGTCAGAACTGTAAGGTGCAGTTTAGGGCAGGTCTGAGGAGGAGGTTCAAACGCACCTCCGTCTAGGCCCCTCTGCTCACTTCTAGGCAACCGGCCGAGGCTGAGATTCAGCCCCCCACAACCGAGCCCAGCTGGGACAAGGTTATGGATAGCCTTGATTCTCTCCCCTCACTGTCTGACAACTTTGTGTCAGGGGATGGCGTGCTAGGGGATGACGAGGTAGACGATGGAATTAATCTTGCGGCTCTCCGTCAACTCGCGACTGAAATTGAGGGTGGAGACCCTGCTCTCCCACCCTCTTAAGTCCTTACGTCTCCTTGCCTCCGGGACAAGTGATCTCCTCTCCCCCTTGGAATTTGGGTTCTTAGACATTTGCAAGCGAGCCGTGGCCAGACTCGACATCAAGTGTCGGCTCCCTTGGAGGCCCAAGATCCCGTAGGGAGACTCCCTTCCCTTACAGTCCCTACTAAACAACTGCTTCCCATGGTACCAGCCTGCCTTAAGGAAGCTAAGGGCTTGTGGGATAAGCCTCTCACCAGCAAGTTCCCTACTAGGGGCTCCCGTAGCATGGATATGCATCATATGGAGGAATTTGGGTTTGGCAACCTTTGCAGGGTGGGGTCGTCACTGGCTGACCACCTCATCTCGCCGTACGGCTAACACCGCTGGTGCCTCCCTCCATGGAAAGACAGAGCGCTTTTCTGCCTCCCTTTTTCAAAAGACGTACCAAACCTTCAGGCCAGTCAATCAGGGCACTTAATGTGACCTCTCTATTGGCTTGCTAGAGGAAACAGAGAATCAACTTGATTAAGGCAATCTAAACTCAAATGCTTGGGATGAGATCTGTATGATTACAGACTTAAACCTCCGCACCTCCCTTTCTAACATCCAAGGCTGGGGTCATACAATGATCCTGGTGGTGGTGTGAGATAAGGCTCTTTGATTAAGCTTGTCCAGCTTGACTAACAAAGAAAAAGTGGACCTCCTGGATGCCCCTGTGACACCCAAGGAGCTGTTTGGGCCCACTGTGTCCGCCATGCGGCAGAAGTGTGACCCAGGCCCTGTGGCAGCCCATTGGCTCCAGCAACCCAGCCCAGCCGTATGACCGGAAAAAGGCAACAAGCTGTCCTTGGGGGTCCAAAACCCCCAGCGACGCAGCAGACTGCCAATACCCAGGTAAAGCCCCTGAACCAGAGCACACCTGCAGGTAAACAGTAATTTGCTGCTGCTACAGCAAGGTTCCACCCTCTTAAACCCGCTAAGGGGAGCAAGAGGAGCCGGCCAACCTAGGGCACAGCCCTTGCAGCTGAGGAGGATAGCGTGCAAAGCCGAAGGCTCCCTGCTCTACCCTCTCTCTTTCGGGTTTAACATACCTCCACTACGCTTATCCTCAACACAGGGTGCATGCTAAGCCCCCTCCTGTACTCTCTGTTCACCCATGACTGAGTGGTCAGGCATGTCTCCAACTCAATCATCAAGTTTGCAGACGAGGGTGAAAAGCTTCAAGTTCCTCGGCATGCACATCACTGACAACCTGAAATGGTCCATTAACACAGACAGTGTAGTGTAGAAGGCGCAACAGCGCCTCTTCAACCTCTGGAGGCTGAAGAAACTTGGCTTTGCCTCCAAGACCCTCACAAATTCCTACAGATGCACCATTGAGAGCATCCTGTCGGGCGGTATCACTGCCTGCTACGGCAACTGCACTCTCCGCAATCGCAGGGCTCTCCAGAGGGTGGTGTGATCAGCCCAATGCATCATCAGAGGCACAGTACAGGTGCATCAAAGCTGGAACCTAGAGACCAAAAACAGCTTCTACCTCCAGGCCATCAGACTGTTAAATAGTCACCACTAGCCGGCCTCTGCCTAGTATCTTGTTCTGTACTTTAGTCATTGTTACTAGCAGGCTACCACCCGGTACTCAACCCTGCACCTTAGAGACTGTCCTGTGTACATAGTCATTGAACACTGGTCACTTTAAAGTTTACATACTTTTTTACCCACTGCATATGTATATACTGTATTCTAGTCAAGGCCTATCCTATTTAACTACTGCTGTACACACCTTTTCGATCCATATACTGCCCATTATGTCTATACATCCAATCATATACATATGCATATTTATATTCTGGACTCTGACACATTTTTGGGATTTGTGTGTATTGTTTTGTATTGTTAGGTATTACTGCATGGTTGGAGCTAGGAAGAAAAGCATTTCGTTACACCCACGATAACGTCTAATAACGCTACACCCACGATAATGTCTGATAACGCTACACCCACGATAACATCTGATAAAGCTACCCCCACGATAACCTCCGCACCTCCCTTACTAACATCCAAGGCTGGGGTCATACCATGATCCTGGTGGTGGTGTGAGATAAGGCTCTTTGATTAAGCTTGTCCAGCTTGACTAACAAAGAAAAAGTGGACCTCCTGGATGCCCCTGTGACACCCAAGGAGCTGTTTGGGCCCACTGTCTCCGCCATGCGGCAGAAGTGTGACCCAGGCCCTGTGGCAGCCCATTGGCTCCAGAAACCCAGCCCAGCCGTATGACCGGAAAAAGGCAACAAGCTGTCCTTGGGGGTCCAAAACCCCCAGCGACGCAGCAGACTGCCAATACCCAGGTAAAGCCCCTGAACCAGAGCACACCTGCAGGTAAACAGTAATTTGCTGCTGCTACAGCAAGGTTCCACCCTCTTAAACCCGCTAAGGGGAGCAAGAGGAGCCGGCCAACCTAGGGCACAGCCCTTGCAGCTGAGGAGGATAGCGTGCAAAGCCGAAGGCTCCCTGCTCTACCCTCTCTCTTTCGGGTTTAACATACCTCCACTACGCTTATCCTCAACACAGGGTGCATGCTAAGCCCCCTCCTGTACTCTCTGTTCACCCATGACTGAGTGGTCAGGCATGTCTCCAACTCAATCATCAAGTTTGCAGACGAGGGTGAAAAGCTTCAAGTTCCTCGGCATGCACATCACTGACAACCTGAAATGGTCCATTAACACAGACAGTGTAGTGTAGAAGGCGCAACAGCGCCTCTTCAACCTCTGGAGGCTGAAGAAACTTGGCTTTGCCTCCAAGACCCTCACAAATTCCTACAGATGCACCATTGAGAGCATCCTGTCGGGCGGTATCACTGCCTGCTACGGCAACTGCACTCTCCGCAATCGCAGGGCTCTCCAGAGGGTGGTGTGATCAGCCCAATGCATCATCAGAGGCACAGTACAGGTGCATCAAAGCTGGAACCTAGAGACCAAAAACAGCTTCTACCTCCAGGCCATCAGACTGTTAAATAGTCACCACTAGCCGGCCTCTGCCTAGTATCTTGTTCTGTACTTTAGTCATTGTTACTAGCAGGCTACCACCCGGTACTCAACCCTGCACCTTAGAGACTGTCCTGTGTACATAGTCATTGAACACTGGTCACTTTAAAGTTTACATACTTTTTTACCCACTGCATATGTATATACTGTATTCTAGTCAAGGCCTATCCTATTTAACTACTGCTGTACACACCTTTTCGATCCATATACTGCCCATTATGGCTATACATCCAATCATATACATATGCATATTTATATTCTGGACTCTGACACATTTTTGTGATTCATGTGTATTGTTTTGTATTGTTAGGTATTACTGCATGGTTGGAGCTAGGAAGAAAGGCATTTCGTTACACCCACGATAACGTCTAATAACGCTACACCCACGATAATGTCTGATAACGCTACACCCACGATAACATCCGATAACGCTACCCCCACGATAACGTCTGATAACGCTATGCCCACGATAACGTCTGATAACGCTACGCCCACGATAACGTCTGATAACGCTACGCCCACGATAATATGTTTACGCGACCAATAACATTTCATTTCATTTTGATTTTAGCCATCTCTCCCCCACCCCGTCTCACGCGGCAGTAGGGAGGCATGTCTGCGTACTTGAAAAACCCATTCCCTGTGCAGCAGCTCATCTTCATGATCTTGCTCACATGGGGAAAAAATGGAGGAGATGCACTTTACCCTCAAGTGCTATACTCCCATAGGCTCTACCCTCAGCACCTTGTCAGGTTCAAGCCAGAGGTAGAAGCCAACATGTCCACTCTCCCTCCGGTATTTTTGACAAACAGAGCATGATTACAGATTTCTATTTGCCATCTATCATGGCTCTTCCTTAAAATGTTCTGTTGCGTGCAAGCAAACGTAATGGAACAGACTCATGGGTGCACCCCCCAGGTCCTACCACCAGGGTGTGTCATCACCCTAGGTCAGGCCTGGGCAATTATTTTCCATGGGGGGCCACATTAGACTATATTTTTGCCATCGCGAGCCAGAATCATATTACAGGATTATACATCATGTGTATGACCGTGTTGACAGATATATCTACTGTAAATCACGTCCAGATATGCTACTTATTTAACTTTTCTAACATTTCTACCACATCCATGTTCTCCTTTTGGTAGGTATTTTCATTATTAAACATGAACTACACAGAGGAAAAAGTACACTGTGTATTCAGCACCACGTACAGAACTCTTGTTAACGGGTATGCACAAAAACACAAGAAAGGGAGAGAGAGCTCAACATTACATTTAAACTACTCAATCAGTGAAGTCTGACGCGAATTGACTAGGGAAAGGGGATACTGAATGCCTTCAACTGAAATGTGTCTTCCACATTACTAGAGCAGTGAAGTCAGGTATAGTTTCTGACGTCGCTATGCGCAGGATTGCTGAGAGGTGAGAGTCCGTAAGAGATGATCTGTGCCTTGACTTATATTTCATCACTGAAAATGTCTGTTCACATACATAGGTTGACCCAAACAGTACAAACATCTTCTAACTCCTAATCTTTGGAATGTTTTGTTCATCGAGAGATGCATAGAACCTCGTCAGTGACATTGTTTTGAATAGTTCTCCAATCACTGCATCAGACTGAAGATCGATAAGCTCAAGTTGCAGGTCAGTGGGTGAAAGGAGAGGAAACCAACAGCATGTCATTTTCCAACACTTTGAAATCCTCAAAACGACGAGAAAACTCACCGTTCAAAGTACGCAGCAGCGATGTATACTTCTCCTGCTGGTCATCTGATAGGGAACAGACTAGTAGTGTCGGAAGTTGGGTGAGATTGTTAGCTTCTACTTGGCAGGTCAGGAGGAGTAATTTTCCATTGAAGGCTTAGACAAGGCTGTACATCTGATGTGCAAAAAGGCCCTTCCCTTGTAGTTTGGAATTTAGTTCATTCATGAGGGTCATGATGTCCACGGTGAAGGCAAAATTAGCCAATCATTCTTTATCTTGCATAAATCCACATATGTTCCTTTCATTTGCAAAAACTCAGCAATCTCCGACTTCTGGTATCACACCCTTTTTAGCACCTTCCCCAAACTCAGCCATCTCACGTTTGTGTGGTAGGGGAGATCTGCATGACCCGACTCTGTCTCTTCCAACAGTGAAGTTGCCTGTGGTTTAAAGATTTTGCTCTAATGAAGTTTACCACTTTAGTGACTGTATCCACAACATGGCTCATTTTTAGAACACATTTACAGACAACCTCCTGAAGAATAATGCAATGCAGGAAATAACATTTCTGATCTGGGTTCAGCTCAGCTGCTTGATATTGTATCCTTTTCAAAGGCCAACATTTTTTCCTGTCAAGTTTTGGCACCATCAGTGGTCTTACTGAATAACTTATCAAAACTACCAGCTTTGTCACACTTATTAACCTCCTCCAATACATCTTTCCCTGTGGTTGTGCTCTTCATTGACTGTACTGAAACAAGCTCCTCTGTTGTTTCAAAGTCTGGGGTTATGCCTCGTAAGAATATCAACAACTTCACCGTGTCACCTTGGTCCACTTCTTTCAACGGCCGTGACAGAACTACCCACCACCAAGGGACCAAGCAGCGTGGCCGGGAGGAGCAGTGATGATCCATGGCAAGAAGCCTCCAGTGATGATCCATGGCAAGAAGCCTCCAGTGATGATCCATGGCAAGAAGCCTCCAGTGATGATCCATGGCAAGAAGCCTCCAGTGATGATCCATGGCAAGAAGCCTCCAGTGATGATCCATGGCAAGAAGCCTCCAGTGATGATCCATGGCAAGAAGCCTCCAGTGATGATCCATGGCAAGAAGCCTCCAGTGATGATCCATGGCAAGAAGCCTCCAGTGATGATCCATGGCAAGAAGCCTCCAGTGATGATCCATGGCAAGAAGCCTCCAGTGATGATCCATGGCAAGAAGCCTCCAGTGATGATCCATGGCAAGAAGCCTCCAGTGATGATCTCACTCCTATTATCAGAGAACCCGGGTTGCACATAACCTTAAGATTTGTTGCTTTTAACTGTCCCACTATGCTTTGTTTCTTCCATTTCAAATGATTGAAATAATGTTCTGAGATTGATTGATTTTTTTTTGTTCGAGCTGGGCTGGAGCTTGTTCAGGTACGTTTTCGTTCTATTGTGACAGCCGTCTTCCTGTAGACTGTTCAGAAGGGGTTTCTGAAGTCATGACCATAATTCTAGTTCTAAAATAGTCTCGCGTGTCATGTGCCTGGGCTGTTTCAGATAAGAGGAGAGCACAATCTCCGTAGAATCCCCTGTGCACAGAGTCCTTGAACCTCCCCGAAAATGTGTGTCAATTTTCAGATCACAGTCACAATACATGAAATAGCTTTACGAAACAAAAATATGGGTATGTTTCAGCTATGGCTGAGACGAATGACTTTGGAGAATTGATTGTCACCTTTTTGGCCTTAATCAACATTCGTAATAGCTTTTGGGCAATCAAAACATTTCACATGCTGATGCCAATGTTTTGCTTTAGCAAAACCAGACCATTTAAAGTCTCATTATGGATTCCACCATAATGGGTTATAATGGGGTAAATCTGTCTTGCTCCCTTGTATTATACAAAAAAATGCCATGATAATGTTTACCCTAGATCATTTAAATAATGTCACATCTCAAAATGAATTCAGTCTCTTCATAATGTTCTCTGGGGAAGCGATGTGCCTTGCTCTTACTCATGCTGTCGGCACAACCATGTTAGTCTACGACCTTATGAACTTTATACATTTAGCTCACATTATGATGATCTACCAGGATAGAGTGCTCCATTACTGCACAAGTTTGTCTACCAATATAAATATGCAGTAAGTGGGTTATTTCTCTGCAGTGCGTCACTGGGTATAATCAGTGCATCTTTACAGAATGTTGAGGGAATGGATTATTTTGTGATATCTACTCATCCGTTTTGGATTAAAACATGTCTGTTGTCAATTCACAAAGTGTTGTAAGTCGTTTAGAAATATGAACTGTTTTGATGAAACAGTCGGCACTAACTTTTTATAAGAAAATGTGGTCAGTTAGCAGACACTTTTATTCATATATTATCACATTTCAAGAGAAGACCCAGATGCAGACAGTGTCAAAGTAACAAAAGCTTATTACTAGAACAGGGGGCAGGCAAAACGACAGGTCAAGAGCAGGCAGATCAGAGTCCATAAGGTACAGAACGGCAGGCAGTCTCGGGGTCAGGGCAGGCACAGGTCAATTATCCAGGGTGGTGTGACAAGGTACAGAAAGGCAGGCAGGCTCAGGGCAGGCAGAATGGTCAAAACTGGGAAAACTAGAAAACAGAAACTAGAAAAAGACAGGAGCAAGGGGAAAATGAACTGGCAACAGACAAACAGAGAACACAGATATAAATACACTGTCGATAATTGGGAAGATGGGCGACACCTGGAGACAAGCACAAGACAGGTGAAATAGATCAGGGTGTGACATATATGTTCCATGTGAAAATACCACAATCATGATCTTGCCACTTGCCACCACCACCTTTACTGAGCCAATGGAAACACAATATGGTTGTACATTTTAAACACAAAGTACTGTATACTGCATCTGGTCATATTTAATTTCTCCTCTAGGGACAGCCCAAAAAAACAAATAGTCTCTTCTTCAAAGCCCAAACAGCCCAAATTGGAAAATAGCCTTATTTTGGGAGAGGTTGAGATCAGGTGTTGAATGGGGCCCTTCTCCCAGAGTGAGTGTGCTTGGAAGAAACCCAGGATGCGTCCTGAATGGCACCCTTTTCTCTTTTATAGTGCACTAATTTTGATCAGGGCCAATAGGGCTCTCATCAAAAGTAGTGCACTATAAAGTGCATATGGTGCCATTTGGAACACAACCCCACTGTAAAATGGGGCTGGATCAACAGGTTGAGTCCCAAATGCAGCGAAGGGAAAACACTCACCACAGTGCACAATGACCATGGCCTTTGATCATCTGCTACATAAGCAAAACCATTAGCTAAATTTGTCATAGATACATATGAAAATATCCATCTCACAGGCTTGGAGCCATAACCCCAGCTTTCAAAACAGAAAACAATATTTTTTGCTCGGTTCAAAAGTGAAGTGCTCATGAGTGATTTGCACCATGAAATTGCACTTATGAATTAAGATTGACAATTATTTACATTTGTCCAACTGTACACAAGTTCATTTGTGGCTAGATGCACAGTGTTTGGAAGGGTTGCCAACCGCATTATCTACGAAGAGAATTCTCTTCGATTATAATCACAGTCGTGTACATCCCCAACAAGCAGATACCTCGACGGCCCTGAAAGAACTTCAGTGGACTCTATGTAAACTGGAAACCACATATCTTGAGGCTGCATTTATTGTAGCTGGGGATTTTAACAAGGCTAATCTGAAAACAAGGCTCCCTAAATTTTATCAGCATATCGAATGCGCGACCCGGGCTGGGAAAATTCTGGATCATTGTTACTCTAACTTCCGCAATGCATACAAAGCCATCTCTCGCCCTCCTTTCGGCAAATCTGACCACGACTCCATTTTGTTGCTCCCAGCATATAGACAGAAACTAAAACAGGAAACGCCCGTGGTCAGGTCTGTTCAACGCTGGTCCGACCAATCTGATTCCACGCTTCAAGATTGCTTCGATCACGTGGACTGGGATATGTTCCGGATAGCGTCGAACAACAACATTGATGTATACGCTGATTCGGTGAGCGAGTTTATTAGTAAGTGCATCGGTGATGTTGTACCAACAGCGACTATTAAAACCTTCCCCAACCAGAAACCGTGAATTGATGGCAGCATTCACGCAAAACTGAAAGTGCTAACCACTGCATTTAATCAGGGCAAGGCGACCGGAAACATGCCCGAATACAAACAGTGTAGCTATTCCCTCCACAAGGCAGGCAAACAAGCTAAGCGTCAGTATAGAGACAAAGTAGAGTCGCAATTCAACGGCTCAGACACGAGAGGAATGTGGCAGGGTCTACAGTCAATCACGGACTACAAAAAGAAAACCAGCCCCTTCGCGGACCCTGATGTCTTGCTCCCAGACAAACTAAACAACATCTTTGCTCTCTTTGAGGACAATACAGTGCCACCGACATGGCCTGCTACCAAAACCTGTGGATTATCCTTGACCGCAGCCAACGTGAGTAAAACATTTAAACATGTTAACCCTCGCAAGGCTGCAGGCCCAGACGGCATCCCTAGCCGCGTCCTCAGAGCATGCGCAGACCAGCTGGCTGGTGTGTTTACAGACATATTCAATTAATCCATATCCCAGTCTGCTGTTTCCACATGCTTCAAGAGGGCCACCATTGTTCCTGTTCCCAAGAAAGCTAAGGTTACTGAGCTAAACGACTATCGCTCCGTAGCACTCACTTCCATCATCATGAAGTGCTTTGAGAGACTAGTCAAGGATCATATCACCTCCACCCTACCTGACACCCTAGACCCACTCCAATTTGCTTACCGCCCCAATAGGTCCACAGACGACGCAATCACACTGCACACTGCCCTAACCCATCTGGACAAGAGGAATACCTGTGTAAGAATGCTGTTCATCGACTACAGCTGAGCATTTAACACCATAGTACCCTCCAAACTCGTCATTAAGCTCAAGACCCTGGGTCTCGACCCCGCCCTGTGCAACTGGGTCCTGGACTTTCTGACGGGCCGCCCCCAGGTGGTGAATGTAGGAAACAACATCTCCCCCCCCGCTGATCCTCAACACTGGGGCCCCACAAGGGTGCGTTCTCAGCCCTCTCCTGTACTCCCTGTTCACCCATGACTGCGTGGCCATGCACGCCTCCAACTCAATCATCAAGTTTGCAGATGACACTACAGTGGTAGGCTTGATTACCAACAACGACGAGACGGCTTACAGGGAGGAGGTGAGGGCCCTTGGAGTGTGGTGTCAGGAAAACAACCTCTCATTCAACGTCAACAAAACAAAGGAGATGATTCATGGACTTCAGGAAACAGCAGAGTGAGCACCCCCCTATCCACATCGACGGGACAGTAGTGGAGAAGGTGGAAAGTTTTTAAGTTCCTCGGCGTACACATCACGGACAAACTGAAATGGTCCACCCACACAGATAGCATGGTGAAGAAGGTGCAACAGCACCACTTCAACCTCAGGAGGCTGAAGAAATTTGGCTTGTCACCAAAAACACTCACAAACCTTTACAGATGCACAATCAAGAGCATCCTGTCGGGCTGTATCACCGCCTGGTACGGCAACTGCTCTGTCCTCAACCGCAAGGCTCTCCAGAGGGTAGTGAGGTCTGCACAATGCATCACCGGGGGCAAACTACCTGCCCTCCAAGACACCTACACCACCCGATGTCACAGGAAGGCCAAAAAGATAATCAAGGACAACAACCACCCGAGCCACTGCCTGTTCACCTCGCGATCATCCAGAAGGCGAGGTCAGTACAGGTGCATCAAAGCTGGGACCGAGAGACTGAAAAACAGCTTCTATCTCAAGGCCATCAGACTGTTAAACAGCCATCACTAACAATGAGTTGCTGCTGCCAACATACTGACTCAAATCTCTAGCCACTTTAATAATAAAAAATTGGATGTAATAAATGTATCACTAGTCACTTTAATGCCACTTTATATCATGTTTACATTACTGTACTCTATACCATCTACTGCATCTTGCCTATGCCGTTCGGCCATCGCTCATCCATATATGTATATGTATATGTACATATTCTTATTGATTCCTTTACACTTGTGTGTATAAGGTAGTTGTTGTGAAATTGTTAGATTACTTGTTAGATATTACTGCATGGTCGGAACTAGAAGCAAAAGCATTTCGCTACACTCGCATTAACATCTGCTAACCATGTGTATGTGACCAATACAACTTTATTTTATTTTATTTGGTTGACTTGTGAATGGGATTAGGAAGTTCATCTTGTGTTTTTTGTTCTTATATTTTTACCCTGAACTTAGAGGTTATTTGAGTGGAATGTATCCTCTGATTTCTATCTTCACAAAAGCCCAATATTATAAAGTTGTGGTTCAGGGTGTCACGCCCTGACCTCAGTTCCTTTTTTATGTCTCTATTTTGGTTTTGTCAGGGCGTGAGTTGGGGTGGGCATTCTATGTTTTGTGTTCTATGTTTTCTATTTCTGTGTGTTTGGCCGGGTGTGGTTCTCAATCAGAGGCAGCTGTATATCGTTGATTGAGAACCATACTTAGGTAGCCTTTTCCCACCTGTGTTTTGTGGGTAGTTGTTTTCTGTCTTTGTGTCTACCAGACAGGACTGTTTCGTTTCATTCTATTTGTTATTTTGTTTAGTGTTCTGTTTTAATAAATTAACATGAACACTTACCACGCTGCGCTTTGGTCCGATGATTCCTCATCTTCAGACGACGAACATTACACAGGGTAGGCAGCTTAGACGGCTGAATAACATTGAATTACGATATTCACTCATATTGAAAGCACCTGCTCCCAAACTTGAATGAGCGTGTGGAGTTTGCCTCTCCTGGCCTAAAACGATGAAAACCTGATGGGATCTCTTCCTCTCCAAGTAAAACATAATAACTTCTCGGTGAAGCCCAGGTGGGAAGCCTCCATTTAAATTCCCTATCCACTTTAAAGGTCCAATGCAGCTGTTTTTATTTCAATATCAAATCATTTCTTGGTAACATGTGAGACAACATTATTTATTGTAATGAGGTACAGCTATCCACCTTGATTGCTTTCTGTGATTGCTTTCAATTAAAATGGTCCAAAATAAACAAAAATAGCTTCTCAGCAAGAAGCAATTTCACAAGCAATAATTTTGCTAGGACTGTCTGGGAGTGGTCTGAGTGGGGAGGGGAAAACTGAAAACTAGCTGTTATTTGCAGAGGTTTGGAAATCTCTTTCTTATTGGTTTATTAACTAATTTATCGTCTAGTGATATTACCAGGCAGTCAAACTCTATCCTACCAAAACAGGCTGAAATTGCACGTGATCATTTCAAACAGTTCTTACACTAAAAGGGCATTATCATAATGTTTACAATTTCACAGTATTATTCTAACCTCATACTGTGGAAATGTATATAAAACACAGGAAAAATTACGTTTTTGACTGCACTGGGCATTTAACAAGCGTACGCCTTTGATAATTCATAAAAGCCCAGCTTCAGCTGCCCGTCTGCAGAATCATTTAATCTATGATGAATCCATCTCCCACAAGGCACTGAGGAGACTGTTAGGCTCCTTTTTAGAATTATTCCTAACCTGCCAGGTAATTCCTCAAGATGAAATAAAAAGGTTAAAAGAAAAAATTGTGGTAACACCACGTCACTGGATGACACTCAAGTAAAGAGGTATTTTTCATCGTTAGAAATCTGATTGTGCAGGCTTCAATACCTGAATGAAATACCGCAAATAAATTGCTCAGGGCATTATGTTATATTGAACATTTATTAAAAAGGCTTGCTGTGAGTGACAGCAGGGATTGACGGCTCTTGATAGAGACCATATCTACAATATTGTGTGGACTGTTTTGTATTTATTGTAATGAGGTACAGCTATCCATTACTTTCCCTGAGGTTAAATTGGCAGTCTGGGATTGGTACATCCATTTTAGGACCTTTAAATTAATGATATATAGCCATTGATGTACTGTAGGCGATCACTATGCATAGAGTAAGCTATACAGTAATTACTCTCTTTATTACACAGTAGAGGGATATACAGTATGCAGCAAAAAATGCCTCTGTTTGTACAACAGATTCTAGCTTCCTCAGAAAAGCTTCAACTTAAACAATAATGGGAAATCTTTGCACGCCTGCGAAAATGACTATTGACGATGTGGGATTTCTAAATGCACTCTTTCATCCATTTGTAAACTTTTGAAAATACCAGATCCTTGTGATCCCCGATTGGTAATTAGATGGTGACAGATTAATATGGTATCTCCTGGACTTATTAAATGAGTCCCATCTCAACTGCTCCGTTCTCTCTTATCTCCAGGGTACAGTTGGGCGGTATCCAGGTCGCTGCTGGATGTCATTTAGGCTGGAACAGTCCCACTTACTTCACATACGAGGCATCCGTTTCTGCTATTTCTCCAAAGCTCCAACACTGCATGTCTGCCCAGTCAGACTTGAAACAGACTATAATTAGCAGGCTGTCGCAGAGTTCTTTTCCATTTTAAACTGCCTGACCCCTTTGATTGGATATAAGGGTATTTGAGGCAACATCCTTTTTGTTGTTGTTGCGATCAAATGTTTTGTCAAATGTCAGGTAAACATGAATGCAGATGAACAAAGTCATTGGAGGTCAAATATGGTGGTCGTTTATGCAGCACATATACAGATTTGTCAGAAATGTATTTGTCTCCTATTTCATATTGTGCTACATGTTGACAGTAATCGTCTTGCACATGGATTTGATATACGGTGCCATCAGAAAGTATTCACACCCTTTGACTTTTTCCACATCTTGTTGTGTTACAGCCTGAATTTAAAATGGATTCAATTAGATTTTGTGTCACTGGCCTACACATAATTGTCACACCCTGATCTGATTCACCTGCCATTGTGATTGTCTCCACCCCCTCCAGGTGTCGCTTATTATCCCCGGTGTATTTATCCCTGTGTTTCCTGTCTCTCTGTGCCAGTTCATCTTGTTTGCCAAGTCAACTAGCAGTTTTCCTTGCTCCTATTTGTCCACAGTCTCTGTTTGTTTCTAGTCCTCCTGGTTTCGACCCTTGCCTGTCCTGACTCCGAACCCGCCTGCCTGATCACTCTGCCTGTTCTGACTGCCAGCCAGCCTATCCCCTTGTACTGTTTTTGGACTCGGATCTGGTTTCTGACCCCTGCCTGGCCTGACCTCGAGACTGCCTATCGTCTGGTACTGTTCGGACTCTGACCTGGTTTATGAACTCTTGCCTGTCTCCGACCTGCCTTTGCCTACTCCCTTTGTTACAATATACTGTATATCGGAGCTCTACCGTCTGTCTCCTGTATCTGCATATGGGTCTCGTCTTACACTTTGACATTATGGGGTATTATGCATAAGTATGTTTTTAGACATTTTTACAAATGAAGTATTTGAGTTTTTTTAGTTTTCTTTTACAATAAGTATTCAACCCCTTTGTCATGGCAAGTTGAAATACGTTCAGGAGTAAAATGGATTTGAAAAAAAAGCAGATAATGAATAACCCTTTGAGCATTGTGAAGTTATTAATTACACTGTGGATGGTGTGTCAATATACCTAGTCAAAACAAACATACAGGCGTCCTTCCTAACTAAGTTGCTGGAGAGGAAGGAAACCGCTCAGGGATTTCACCATGAGGCCAATAGTGACTTTAAAACAGTTACAGAGTTTAATAATGCCTGTAAAAGGAGAAAACTGAGGATGGATCAACAACATTGTAGTTACTTCACCATACTAACCTAAATGACAGAGTAAAAAGAAGGAAGCCTGTACAGAATAACGATATTCTAAAACATGCATCCTTTTTGCAATATGGCACTAAAGTAAAATGTGGCAAAGAAATTTACTTTATGTCCTGAATACATTATGTTTGGGGCAAATCCAACACTACAGTACACATCACTGTGTACCACTCTTCATATTTTCAAACATGGTAGTGGCTGCATCCTGTTATGGTAAGCTTGTCATCGGCAAGGGAGTTTTGTAGGATAATAAGAAATGGAATAAAGCTAAGCACAGGCAAAATCCTAGAGGAAAACCTGATTCAGTCTGCTTTCCAACAGACACTGGGAGACTAATTCACCTTTTGGCAGGACAATAACCAAAAACACATGGCAAAAATATACACTGGAGTTGCTTACCAAGACAACACTGAATGTTCTTGAGTGGCCTAGTTACAGTTTTGACGTAAATCAGCATGAAAAACTATGGCAAGACTTGAAAATGTCTGTCTAGTAATGATCAACAACCAACTTGACAAAGCTTGATTTAAAAAAATAAAAATTATCTGCAAATATTGTACAATCCAGGTGTGTAAAGCTCGTAGAGACTTACTCAGACTCACAGCTGTAATTGCTGCCAAATGTGATTTTAATATGGATCAAATCAAAGTTTATTTGTCACGCTCGCCGAATACAACGGTGAAATGCTTACTTACAAGGCCTAACCAACAGTGCAATTTTTAAGTAAAAAATAGGTATTAGGTAAACAATAGATAAGCAGAGAAATACATTTTTTTTAAACAGTAAAATGACAGCGAAAATAACAGTAGCGAGGCTATATGCAGGTTTTACCGGTACAGAATCAAAGTGTGGGGGCACCGGTTAGTCGGGCTAATTGAGGTAAAATGTTCATGTAGGTATAGTTAAAGTCACTATGCATAGATGATAAACAGAGAGTAGCAGTAGCTTAAAAGAGGGGGTTGGGGGGGGGGGGGGGGACACAATGCAAATAGTCCGGTTAGCCATTTGATTGGATTGACTCAGGGGTGTAAATACTGAATTATACATTTCTGTATTTAATTTTCAATACATTTTAAACAATTTCTACAAACATGTTTTCACTTTGTCATCATGGGGTTTTGTGTGTAGATGGGTGAGGGATTTTTAAATGTTTTAATCCATTTTGAATTGAATGCAGCACAACAAAATGTGGAATAAGTCAAGGGCAATTGAATACTTTCTGAAGGCACTGTACTTTACTAATTTGGAGGTTGATGTAGGCCTATAGCGTTCTTGTGTGACAAGTCAAAGGAAAAGTTCTGCAGTGGCTGGGAGGCAGACAGACAGTGATGCAATGTAATAGCGGGAGATTACATTCATTATTTGCAGCCTACATCAAACCAGCCTGACATTCATTATTTTCCACACAACACAAGAAAAATATGCGTCTTATCTTGAAAGGCGGTTAGTAATGAAATGATTATGTCTCTGCTTCGCTAAAATCCCATTTAGATAAAAGAACTCACTCAACAGGTGATGCACAATCTCTTTGCCAATAATACATGTGTGTAGTGAGCAAACAAACAAAAAACAAACACAAACCTCAGCTCAGATGTCAGTAACAAATTTTAAGATCTATCAATTTTTATATAGGAACAATTTTCTTCTTGTCAACATGGATTTATCACTGGTTTGAGATCTCACTCTCTTTTTCTTGGGGCATGTGGCCCTCCTGCAGTTTCTATAATGTATCACTAGCCACTTTAAACAATGCCACTTTATATAATGTTTACATACCCTACATTACTCATCTCATATGTATATACTGTACTCTATACCATCTACTGCATCTTGCCTATTCCGTTCGGCCATCACTCACGCATATATTTTTATGTACATATTCTTATTAATTCCTTTACACTTGTGTGTATAAGGTAGTTGTTGTGAAATTGTTAGGTTAGACTACTTGTTAGATATTGCTGCATGGTTGGAACTAGAAGCACAAGCATTTCGCTACACTCGCATTAACATCTGCTAACCATGTGTATGTGACAAATAAAATTGGATTTGATAAGACATGTGGTTTAATTGCTGGTGACTGTCTGTCGGTATTTATTTGTGTTAAAATGACAGCAACATATAAACACAATTGCAAATGTTTACAGTCGACAGACAATACAATTTCTATTCATGCGCCTTTCAATGCTTTGGCCTCTGAATCATGGAGAATAGAACACTGTACTAAATGTAAACTACTGCACACTAAGTATGAGTCCCAAATGGCACCCTATTCCCTATACAGTGCTTTATTTTTGACCAGGGCCCATTGGGAATAGGGTGCCACTTGGGATGTAGATTAAGTTTGGATAAATTCTTCTCACTTCAGCAAATTTACAATTTACAATGAACAGCCATCAAAATGTCTATCTTGATACAGTATGATGTATCAACTCTTGTTTGCAACTCAAGATAGATTTTTCAGTTTCTCCATTGACCCTATGATGTATCCTATCTATAATACAATTGCAGTGTTCCCCTCTAAAAATCTGTGTCTTTTTTTTAACTCAAAAAGGCATAAATCATTCTCATGAATCAATGACATACTATTATCTACACCTCCATTTTTTTAATTGAGAAAATCAAAAATTCGACATATGAGCCTGTCTGACCACTATGCTTATGGTACTACTGCCAACTTAAAATGTCAGAATCTCCTAAGAGCCACAAGATGGTGTTTCAACGTTTCATTACTACAAAATCCTACATGTTGTGATAAATCTGAAATTTAACTAATTGAATTCATAATCAATACATTTTCAGTCGATGACCCATGCCACCAAAGGTTTTATTAAAAATAATGCACCTGCATTTGCATTTGGGTTGAATGAATCACAATTAAGAAGATTTCAGAATTGTAAATGTTAACTTTGTTAGAGCGTTCTCAACAAACACTCTTTTCAGACCAGGTAGCTATTACTCTTTCCAACGTCAAGACAGAATTTAAATTATTGATAAGACCAAATTTGCCTGGCTCGCAGTCGGCGTTCCAATTCATCCCAAAGGTGTTCGATGGGGTTGAGGTCAAGGCTCTGTATATTCCTGGCATCCACCAAACCCAAATTCATCCATCGGACGGCCAGATGGTGAAGCGTGATTCATCACTATAGATAACGCATTTCCACAGTCCAATAGCGGCGAGTTTTACACCACTCTAGCTGACACTTAACATTGTGCATGGTGATCTTAGGCATGTGTGCAGCTGCTCGGCCATAGAAACCCATTTCCTGAACCTCCTGACGAACAGTTCTTGTGCTGACGTTGCTTCCAGAGGCAGTTTGGAACTCGGTAGTGAGTGTTGCAACCGAGGACAGATGATTTATACACACTTCAGCACTTGGCTGTCCTGTTCTGTGAGCTTGTGTGGCCTAACACTTCGCGTCTGAGCCTTGCTCCTAGATATTTCTACTTCACAATAACAGCACTTACAGTTGAACTGGTCAGCTCTAGCAGGGCAGAAATGTTTCCAACTGACTTGTAGGAAAGGTGGCATCCTATGACGGTGCCATGTTGAAAGTCACTGAGCTCTTCAGTAAGGCCATTCTACTGCCAATGTTTTTCTATGGATATTGCATGGCTGTGTGCTTGATTTTATGCACCTGTCAGCAATGGGTGTTGCTGAAATGCCGAATCCACTAATTTGAAGGCATGTCCACATACTCTTGTATATATAGTGTAATTGAGGCAATACAGTATGAACATATGGGTAAGGGTAAAAGTGACTAGGAAATCAGATTATATACTGAACAAAAATATAAACGCAACATGTGATCATTTAAAAGATTTTACAGAGTTACAGTTCATATAAGGACATCAGTCAATTGATACATTAATTAGGCCCTAATCTATGGATTTGACATGACTGGGCAGGGGTGCAGCCATGAGTGGGCCTGGAAGGTCATAGGCCCACTCACTTGGGAGACAGGCCCACCCACTGGGGAGTCAGTCCCAGCCAATCAGAATGGCTTTATTACAGACATAAATACCTCTCAGCACCACCCTCCCCTATCAAATGAACCCGCAGGGGTAGAAGCCAGATGTGGAGGTCCTGGGCTGGTGTGGCTACACATGGTCTGCAATTTTCAGGCCGGTTGGATGTACGGTCAAATTATAAAAAATGACGTTGAGTCGGCTTATGGTAGAGAAATTAACATTACATTTTCTGGCAACTGCTCTGGTGGACATTCCTGCAGTCAGCATGTCAATTGCGCGCTCTGTGGCATTGTGTTGTGTGACAAAACGACACATTTTAGAGTGGCCTTTTATTGTCCCCAGCAGAAGGTGCACCTGTGTAATGTTCATGCTGTTTAATCCGTTTCTTGATATGCCAAACCTGTTAGGTGGATGGATTAGCTTGGCAAAGGAGAAATGCTCACTAACGGATGAAAACAAATTTGTGCACAATTCTTTTGAGAAACAAGCTTTTTGTGCGTATTGAACATTTCTGGGATCTTTTATTTCAGCTCATGAAACATGGGACCAACACTTTACATGTTGCGTTTATATTTTTGTTGAATATATAATTAACAGATTACCAGCAGCATATGTAAAGAGTGTTAAAGTGTGTGAGTGTGTGAGTGTGTGTGTGTGGTGTCAATATGCATGTGTGTGTGTTTTGTGTGTTTGAGCGTATTGTGTGTGCGTTTGTGTTTGTGTGTGTGTGTGTGTGCGCATGTGTGTTGGAGTGTCAGTGTAGTGTGTGTGAGTGTGTGGGTAGAGTCTAGTGTGTGCGCATAGAGCCAGTGCAAGGGAGTCAATGCAAAACAATTAATATAATAAATAAATAATAAAGGGAGTCAATGTAAATAGTCCGGGCAGCCACTTGATTAACTGTTCAGCAGTCGTATGCCTTGGGTGTAGAAGCTGCTTAGGAGCCTTTTGGTCCCAGACTTCGGTTCCGCTTGCCATGCGGTAGCAGAGAGAACAGTCTATGACAATTTTTAGAGCCTTCTTCTGACACCGCCCGGCATAGAGGTCCTGGATGGCAGGAAGCTTGGCCCCAGTGATGTACTGGGCCGTATGCACTACCCTCTGTAGCACCTTGCGGTCGAATGCCGAGCAGTTGCCACACCAAGCAGTGATGCAGCCAGTCAAGAGGCTCTCAAGGATGCAGCTCTAGAACTTTTTGAGAATCTGAGGGCCCATGCCAAATTTTTTCTGCCTCCTTAGAGAAAAGAGGCGACTGTGTTGGTGTGTTTGGACCATGATAGGTCCTTAGTGATGTGGATACCGAGGAACTTGAAGCTCTCGACCCACTCCACTACAGCCCTGTTGATGTGAATGGGGGCTTGTTTCGGCACTTCATTTCCTGTAGGTGACATGCTGGTAGAAATGAGGTCAAATGGATTTCAGTTTTCCTGCATTAAAATCACCAGCCACTAGGAGCGCCGCCTCTGGATGAGTATTTTCTTGTTTGCTTATGGCCTTATACAGCTCATTGAGTGCAGCCCTAGTGCCAGCATTGATTTGTGGTGGTAAATAGACAGATACGAAAAATACAGCTGAAAACTCTCTTGGTAAATAGAATGGTCTACAGCTTATCATGAGGTATTCTAACTCAGTGTTTGCCCAGTGGGTACTTCTCTTCTCTCAACAGAGAAAGCCACCTCGCTGGGAGCCCAAATCACTCTCAATGAACTCAAAATGGCATTGGATAGCATGAATAAAGACAAATCACCTGGATGGGACGATATTCCTTCTGAGGTCTATTTAACTTTTCCCTGTATATTCAATTGATCCACTATTGCTCAAAATGATTAACACAGCCGTTCACAAAAGTTCATTGGGTAGAGATGTGAATCCAGGACTAATTTCCCTTTTATAAAAAAAAAAGGTAGGGATGCCATCCAGTGTGCTCACTATCACCCCCTATCTTTAATAAACACCGATATTAAACTGTTTTCCAAAATGTTGTCATCCCGTCTTGAGACTTACTTACCGAAATTGGTCCACAGCGACCAAAGCGGGTTTGTTAAACAACATTTATCCTCAGATAGCCTCCATCAATTATTTTATATCTTAAATGATTTATTAGAAACAACAGGTCCTTGGGCTGTTTTATCTATCGATGTAGATTTTTTTTAACCAATTATTTTCTCCCCAATTTCGTGATATCCAATTGGTAGTTATGATCTTGTCTCATCGCTGCAACTCCCCAACGGGCATGGAAGAGGCGAAAGTCAAGACATGCGTCCGGCAAGCTGCACTGTTTCTTAACACATTGCTCGCTTAACCCGGAAGCCAACCGCACCAATGTGTCAGAGGAAACCCCGCTCGACGGTAGACCGAAGTCAGCTTGCAGGCGCCCGGCCCGCCACAAGGAGTCGCTAGAGCGTGATGAGCGACGGAAAGCCCTCCAGCCAAACCCTCCCCTAACCTGGACGGCGCTGGACCAATTGTGTGCCGCCCTTTCAGGTTCCCGGTCATGGCCAGCTGTGGAATCGAACCCACAGAAAAAGCTTTTGATAGACCAGAATGGTCATATCTCTGGTCTGTTTTGGAACATATGGAAATTGGCTCCAATTTAATTAATCTGAATAAAATGCTTTATGCCAATCCCTCAGCCATAGATATGCAATATGCACTGCTTCTAGTGAGTCTGTTTAGAATCACTAGAAGCAGCAGACAAGCCAATCTAATATCCCACCTGCTATTTTTATTATCCATGGAAACCCTGGCACAGGCAATTCGTAAATCAAAAGAAATAACACAAATTTCCCTAAACTCTACTGATCACTTCATCTCATTATACGCAGACGATATTTTACTATATGTAGACAATATATCTCAATCGCTCCCAAACGCATTGAAGATCATAGATAAATTCAGCTTAATGTCATGTTATAAAATGAATCGAACCAGATCAGCCGTACTGCCTCTGAAGACCACAATGGAAGACACCATCTCTAGTTATGGAATCCCAATCATTTCCCATTTGAAATATTTGGGAGTGGATATTTTTAATTCCTTAGATAAAACCATTATCAGAAACTTTAACAGAACGCTCAAATTAATTTAATCCAACCAAAGTAGATGGAATAACATCCCAGTTGCTTTAACCGGCAGAATGTCTATTGTCAAAATGAATATGGCCTCCCGGGTGGCGCAGTGGTCTAGAGCACTGCATCACAGTGCTATGCTGCGCCACCAGAGTCTGGGTTCGCGCCCAGGCTCTGTCGCAGCCGGCCGCGACCGGGAGGTCCGTGGGGCGACGCACAATTGGCTTAGCGTCGTCCGGGTTAGGGAGGGTTTGGCCGGTAGGGATATCCTTGTCTCATCGCGCTCCAGCGACTCCTGTGGCGGGCCGGGCGCAGTGCGCGCTAACCGAGGGGGGCGGGTGCACGGTGTTTCCTCCGACACATTGGTGCGGCTGGCTTCCGGGTTGGAGGCGCGCTGTGTTAAGAAGCAGTGCGGCTTGGTTGGGTTGTGCTTCGGAGGACGCATGACTTTCGACCTTCGTCTCTCCCGAGCCCGTACGGGAGTTGTAGCGATGAGACAAGATAGTAATTACTAGCGATTGGATACCACGAAAATTGGGGAGAAAAGGGGATAAAAAAAAAAAAAAAAAAAAAAAGAAAGAATATATTGCCACGTCTGAATTTATGTAGTTCAATGATTCCCATGGCTCCCCATCCTAAATTGGTTTAGACATGATTATTTCTCCCCCTGGCTAAGTATAGAGAGAAATATGGTGTATCTTATTGCCCCAGAAGAGGTGGTCTTCAGTGATATACTGTATCCCTTAAACATTGTAAACTACACTTTGGTCTTATAATTGCTCACACAATTTCTATTTAGTGCAAAATGTTAAAACAATGTAACTGGGAATCAAAATGGCATGCCCGTACTCCAATATTTCACAATAATGCCTTTGGTTTCTGGAGGGAGTCCTTTTGAATCCCCTCAATGGTCGAAATGTATAATCCGTACCCTGTCCAATATGATGGATAAATAAAATAAAATCTAACTTTATTTGTCACATGCGCCGAATACAACAACTGTAGACCTTACCATGAAATGCTTACTTAACCAACAGTGCAGTTCAAGAAAGAGTTAAGAAAATATTTACCAAATAAAGTAAAACATTATAAAAAGTAACACAATAAAATAACAATAAGGAGGCTATATACAGGGGGTACCGGTACCGAGTCTATGTGGGGGGGTACAGGTTAGTCGAGGTAATTTGTACATGTAGGTAGGGGTGAAGTGACTATGCATAGATAATAAACAGCGAGTAGCAGCAGTGTACAAAACAAATGGAGGAGGGGGGTGTCAATAGTCCGGTGGACATTTGATTAATTGTTTAGCAGTCTTATGGCTTGGGGGTAGAAGCTGTTAAGGAGCCTTTTGGTCCTAGACTTGGCGCTCCGGTACCAATATTTTGAATATGCATACACATTATCAGGAAACTCATTTTTCTATACTTACAACTTAGGTCAGCTATGCTGGCCTATGGAGTCCCTTGGGAGATCCAACTACTGAAGCATCGAATGATGGGATTTATAAATAAATGATCTGGGCTCCCGAACAGACTGATCTCTATAATATATAAACAACTTTTAGAGAGCTCATATTCTGAGCTAACCAAAAAGGGGGAGATTTGGGCTTTACTACTACTACTACTATAGTAAAAATGCATTGAATAACACATTCATAAATGCCAAACAGACAGTAGAAAAAATATTTTAAGGAATAAGGTTTTGAAGACTCTTTCCTATATCAAGGAGATATAAGAAAGCTAAGGAAATAATTTAACTCCTTTTTTTGTCACAAAACTCCCTCCATACTTCAAAAGAAATTGGAAACTAGTACCGTTTACCTTCAGACAAGTCTCGTGACACTTGTGGGGGTTGTAGGGCAAAACGGAGAACACTAGCGTGTTCTTGAGGAATTCCACTTTCCATAGTGGGGTCATTTTAGTTTGTAGCTCAAATGGATCGGAAGCTACAGATAGAGGTTGGCACATCAGCAGTACCGACTTCAGACGAGTCTTGTGGGAGTTGTAAAGCAAAACGGAGAACACTATAGTGTTCGTGAAAGTCTTATCTTTCCATAGTGGTTTGTAGGCCAAATTGTATAGACGTTTTGGTGAGAAGAACGATTTTTGGGATGTCTCATAATTTGAGACATCCCACTGTAGCTTGGCCACCTTCCACTGCAGATGCGGAAGGCCGACATTTTTATTTTCCCAAATATATTTTTGGTGTAAATACATACACTATCGTTCAAAGTTTGGGGTCACTTAGAAATGTCCTTGTTTTTGAAAGAAAAGCAATTTTTTGTCCATTTAAAATAACATAATTGATCAGAAATACAGTGTAGACAGCACAGCTGAAAATGTGTTGTTCTGATTAAAGAAGCAATAAAACTGGCCTTCTTTAGACTAGTTGAGTATCTGGAGCATCAGCATTTGTGGTTTTGATTACAGGCTCAAAATGGCCAGAAACAAATAACTTTCTTCTGAAACCCGTCAGTCTATTCTTGTTCTGAGAAATTAAGGCTATTCCATGCAAGAAATGGCCAAGAAGCTGAAGATCTCGTACAACGCTGTGTACAACTCCCTTCACAGAACAGCGCAAACTGGCTCTAACCAGAATAGAAAGAGGAGTGGGAGACCAGGGTGCACAACTGAGCAAGAGGACAAGTACATTAGAGTGTCTAGTTTGAGAAACAGACGCCTCACAAGTACTTAACTGGCAGCTTTATTAAATTGTACTCGCAAAACACCAATCTCAACGTCAACAGTGAAGAGGCGACTTTGGGATGCTGTCCTTCTAGGCAGAGTTGCTAAGAAAAAGCCATATCTCAGACAGGCAAATAAAAATAAAAGATTAAGGTGGGCAAAAGAACACAGACACTGGACAGAGGAACTCTGCCTAGAAGGCTAGCATCCCGGAGTCGCCTCTTCACCTAAATGTTGTAATGTTGTAAATGTTGCAATGTTGTAAATGTTGCAATTATTCAGCCATTCCTGAACCTGCGACCAAAAACAAGCTACATTTGGACAGATCCAAAAAAAAGATCTAACGATTCTGTTTCTTTGCAGCAAAATCTGCAGAGCTGGGATGGTTGTATCCCCTATATACACTGCTCAAAAAAATAAAGGGAACACTTAAACAACACAATGTAACTCCAAGTCAATCACACTTCTGTGAAATCAAACTGTCCACTTAGGAAGCAACACTGATTGACAATAAATTTCACATGCTGTTGTGCAAATGGAATAGACAAAAGGTGGAAATTATAGGCAATTAGCAAGACACCCCCAAAAAAGGAGTGATTCTGCAGGTGGTGACCACAGACCACTTCTCAGTTCCTGCTTTCTGGCTGATGTTTTGGTCACTTTTGAATGCTGGCGGTGCTTTCACTCTAGTGGTAGCATGAGACGGAGTCTACAACCCACACAAGTGGCTCAGGTAGTGCAGTTCATCCAGGATGGCACATCAATGCGAGCTGTGGCAAAAAGGTTTGCTGTGTCTGTCAGCGTAGTGTCCAGAGCATGGAGGCGCTTACAGGAGACAGGCCAGTACATCAGGAGACGTGGAGGAGGCCGTAGGAGGGCAACAACCCAGCAGCAGGACCGCTACCTCCGCCTTTGTGCAAGGAGGTGCAGGTGGAGCACTGCCAGAGCCCTGCAAAATGACCTCCAGCAGGCCACAAATGTGCATGTGTCTGCTCAAACGGTCAGAAACAGACTCCATGAGGGTGGTATGAGGGCCCGATGTCCACAGGTGGGGGTTGTGCTTACAGCCCAGCACCGTGCAGGACGTTTGGCATTTGCCAGAGAACACCAAGATTGGCAAATTCGCCACTGGCGCCCTGTGCTCTTCACAGATGAAAGCAGGTTCACACTGAGCACATGAGCACATGTGACAGACGTGACAGAGTCTGGAGACGCCGTGGAGAATGTTCTGCTGCCTGCAACATCCTCCAGCATGACCGGTTTGGCGGTGGGTCAGTCATGGTGTGGGGTGGCATTTCTTTGTGGGGCCGCAAAGCCCTCCATGTGCTCGCCAGAGATAGCCTGACTACCATTAGGTACCGAGATGAGATCCTCAGACCCCTTGTGAGACCATATGCTGACACATGCACATTTGTGGCCTGCTGGAGGTCATTTTGCAGGGCTCTGGCAGTGCACCTCCTTGCACAAAGGCGGAGGTAGCGGTCCTGCTGCTGGGTTGTTGCCCTCCTACGGCCTCCTCCACGTCTCCTGATGTACTGGCCTGTCTCCTGGTAGCGTCTCCATGCTCTGGACACTACGCTGACAGACACAGCAAACCTTTTTGCCACAGCTCGCATTGATGTGCCATCCTGGATGAACTGCACTACCTGAGCCACTTGTGTGGGTTGTAGACTCCGTCTCATGCTACCACTAGAGTGAAAGCACCGCCAGCATTCAAAAGTGACCAAAACATCAGCCAGGAAGCATAGGAACTGAGAAGTGGTCTGTGGTCACCACCTGCAGAATCACTCCTTTTTTGGGGGTGTCTTGCTAATTGCCTATCATTTCCACCTTTTGTCTATTCCATTTGCACAACAGCATGTGAAATGTATTGTCAATCAGTGTTGCTTCCTAAGTGGACAGTTTAATTTCATAGAAGTGTGATTGACTTGGAGTTACATTGTGTTGTTTAAGTGTTCCCTTTATTTTTTTGAGCAGTGTATATATACAGTGGGGAGAACAAGTATTTGATACACTGCCGCTTTTGCAGGTTTTCCTACTTACAAAGCATGTAGAGGTCTGTAATTTTTATCATAGGTACACTTCAACTGTGAGAGACGGAATCTAAAACAAAAATTCAGAAAATCACATTGTATGATTTTTAAGTAATTAATTTGCATTTTATTGCATGACATAAGTATTTGATCACCTACCAACCAGTAAGAATTCCGGCTCTCACAGACCTGTTAGTTTTTCTTTAAGAAGCCCTCCTGTTCTCCACTCATTACCTGTATTAACTGCACCTGTTTGAACTCGTTACCTGTATAAAAGACACCTGTCCACACACTCAATCAAACAGACTCCAACCTCTCCACAATGGCCAAGATCAGAGAGCTGTGTAAGGACATCAGGGATAAAATTGTAGACCTGCACAAGGCTGGGATGGGCTACAGGACAATAGGCAAGCAGCTTAGTGAGAAGGCAACAACTGTTGGCGCAATTATTAGAAAATGGAAGAAGTTCAAGATGACGGTCAATCACCCTCGGTCTGGGGCTCCATGCAAGATCTCAACTCGTGGGGCATTAATGATCATGAGGAAGGTGAGGGATCAGCCCAGAACTACACGGCAGGACCTGGTCAATGACCTGAAGAGAGCTGGGACCACAGTCTCAAAGAAAACCATTAGTGACACACTACGCCGTCATGGATTAAAATCCTGCAACGCACGCAAGGTCCCCCTGCTCAAGCCAGCGTATGTCCAGGCCCGTCTGAAGTTTGCCAATGACCATCTGGATGATCCAGAGGAGGAATGGGAGAAGGTCATGTGGTCTGATGAGACAAAAATAGAGCTTTTTGGTCTAAACGCTACTCGCCGTGTTTGGAGGAAGAAGAAGGATGAGTACAACCCCAAGAACAGCATCCCAACCGTGAAGCATGGAGGTGGAAACATCATTCTTTGGGGATGCTTTTCTGCAAAGGGGACAGGACGACTGCACCGTATTGAGGGGAGGATGGATGGGGCCATGTATAGCGAGATCTTGGCCAACAACCTCCTTCCCTCAGTAAGAGCATTGAAGATGGGTTGTGGCTGGGTCTTCCAGCATGACAACGACCCAAAACACACAGCCAGGGCAACTAAGGAGTGGCTCCGTAAGAAGCATCTCAAGGTCCTGGAGTGGCCTAGCCAGTCTCCAGACTTGAACCCAATAGAAAATCTTTGGAGGGAGCTGAAAGTCCGTATTGCCCAGCGACAGCCCCGAAACCTGAAGGATCTGGAGAAGGTCTGTATGGAGGAGTGGGCCAAAATCCCTGCTGCAGTGTGTGCAAACCTGGTCAAGAACTACAGGAAACGTATGATCTCTGTAATTGCAAACAAAGGTTTCTGTACCAAATATTAAGTTCTGCTTTTCTGATGTATCAAATACTTATGTCATGCAATAAAATGCAAATTAATTACTTAAAAATCATACAATGTGATTTTCTGAATTTTTGTTTTAGATTCCGTCTCTCACAGTTGAAGTGTACCTATGATAAAAATTACAGACCTCTACATGCTTTGTAAGTAGGAAAACCTGCAAAAGCGGCAGTGTATCAAATACTTGTTCTCCCCACTGTATATATGAAATTTGATTGGTTGCAAGAATTGTGTATAATAATTTTTATTGAAAAATTCTACGTTTTGAAACCGGAGTCATTTTGTGTATCAGCTCATAAGCCATGTGCCATGGAATCGGTACATCAGAAATCTGTTCCCAACTATTTTGCAATCTATATGGCACAGCTGACAATGTTTTGGTCCTTAAATGGTATACTTTTATTTTCCACAATTCTCTTTAACCAATTTTGGTCTTTAATGCAGGGTTGACAGAGTTCCTTACTTTCTCCCCCTTCCTTCTCCCCCTTCCACTTGCCTCTTCCATTTTTGCGGTAATGCTTCAATTAGTTGGTTGTAATTTTGGGTAGAGCAGACATTTCCATATGTTTGTTAGCTGCAAGTGTGACATAACTCCAACAGTCCTATTTATGATATCATTTACAAAGATTATACTGTTTTTATATTTTTTTAATCAATTAGTATATTTGAGTTAACCATAATATTTGTTCTGTCTTTTGTGATGGATTAAACTGAAATTGCAACCAACTTTCTATGGCTTGTTTTAAAAATAGAGATATTTTGGAGATTATTTAATTTTCATATAACCCGAAAGTGAGAGGTTGTAATCTGAATAAAGGGGAAAAGGCCATTCTTGAACATGGGTGAAACATTCTTACTAATCCGCTAGAGAACCAGTTCGGATTTAGGTATAACTTTTGTATAACTAAGCCTTTAGTGAGAGGTCTAATGCTTTAATGTTTAATCATTTCTGCCCTCCAAAATCATTTTCATTATATAAATAGGCCTGTTTAATTTTGTCTGGCTTGCCTTTCCAAGTAAAATTGAATATTCTTTTGCCCATATAAATAAAAAAAACAAGTAGCTAGGTGAAGGCAAGGCAATTAGCAAAAAGGCAAACTGGGATATGACTAAAGAGTTAATCAGGGTGATTTTTCCACAAATAGATATGTATTTTCCTTTTCATGGTAGCAAGATCTTATCTATTTTTGCTAACTTTCGATAAAAATGTATTGTCGTGAGAATTTTTTTATTTTGAGATATGAATACCGAGTATGTCCACTTCACCGTCAGACCATTTTATTAGTAAACTACATGGTAATGTACATTTTTTTTGGGGTGATCCAATACGTAATATAGTACACACATAGTAATTTGTTTGTAATCCAGAGAGGTTAGAAAAATTATCTAGATCTTCTATGAGGCTGTGGAGGGATCCAAAATGTGGATTTAAAAGAAAACATGAATCATCAGCGTACAATGACACCTTTGTTTTTAAGCCCTGGATTTCTAGCACATTGATATTATTTTGGGATCTGATTTTAATAGTTAACGTTTCGATGGCCATAATAAATAGATATGCCGATAGTGGACAACCTTGTTTTACTCCTCTTGACAGTTTAATACTTTCTAAGAAGTAGCCACTATTTACTATTTTACACCTAGGGTTACTATACATAACTTTAACCAATTGTATAACAAAATGTAAATGTTCCAGGCATTTATATATAAACTCCAGTATTACCTTATCAAAAGCCTTTTCAATGTCAGCTATGAATCCCAGGCCTGGTTTCCCAGATTTTTCATAGTGTTCTATGTTTTCCACTACTTGTCTTATATTATCTTCAATGTATCGTCCATGTAAAAAACCTTTCTGATTAGGATGAATAATATCTGACAATACCTTTTCAATTCAAAGCAATGCATTTTGCTAGAATTTTTGCATCACAACACTGAAGTGTAAAGGGCCTCCAATTTTTTAAAGGGAATGGATCTTTATATTTACCACTTGGGTCCTGTTTCAGTAATAAATCAATCAGACCTTATTGTTGAGTATCTGCTAATCTACCATTTTTATAGAAGTGGTTAAAACATGCTAATAACGGTCCTCTGAGTACATAAAAAAAGGTTTGGTATACCTCAACTGGTATGCCATCCAGCCCTGGAGTTTTCCCGGACTTAAAGGCCTTAATTGCAAGAAGTTCCTCCTCTGTAATTTGGTCTTCACATTAGTCTCTCTGTACAGCTGTTAATTTGACATTATTCATAGAAAAAAAATCCTTACAATTAACTTCGGTTAGTGGAGATGGAGGAGACTGAAATGAAAACATATGCTTCAAGTACTTTGCTTCCTCTTTCAAAATATTGTTAGTTGAATCATGGGTGACTTCGTCATTTGAAACAAATGTCAATACATTTTTGGTAGCATTTCTATGTTTACATTTACATTTTAGTCATTTAGCGACTTACAGTAGAGTGCATACATTTTTATTCGTACTGGTCCCCCGTGGGAATCAACCCCACAACCCTGGCATTCCCAGTGCCATGCTCTACCAAGTGCCCCAGAGTCTGCAACACAATTAAGTAAGGGGCACCACCAAGCAAGTGGCACCATGAAGGTCTTGAAACAGGTCAGGGACAAAGTTGTGGAGAAGTACAGTACAGATCAGAGTTGGGTTAAATAAAAATATCCGAAACTTTGAACATCCCACGGAGAACCATTAATTCCATTATTAAAAAATGGAAAGAATATGGCACCACAACAAACCTGCCAAGAGAGGGCCGCCCACCAAAACTCACGGACCAGGCAAGGAGGGCATTAATCAGAGAGGCAACAAAGAGACCAAATATAACCCTGAAGGAGCTGCAAAGCTCCACAGTGGAGATTGGAGTATCTGTCCATAGGACCACTTTAAGCTGTACACTCCACAGAGCTGGGCTTTAGGGAAGAGTGGCCAGACAAAAGCCATTGCTTAAAGAAAAAAATAAGCAAACACGTTTGGTGTTCGCCAAAAGGCATGTGGGAGACTCCCCAAACAGATGGAAGAAGGTACTCTGGTCAGATGAGACTAAAATGTAGCTTTTTGGGTATCAAGGAAAACACTATGTCTGGCGCAAACCCAACACCTCTCATCAGCCCGAGAACGCCTTCCCCACAGTGAAGCATGGTGGTGGCAGCATCATGCTGTGGGTATGTTTTTCATCGGCAGGGACTGGGAAACTGGTCAGAAGGAATGATGGATGGTGCTAAATACAGGGAAATTCTTGAGGGAAACCTGTTTCAGTTTTCCAGAGATTTGAGACTGGGACGGGAGGTTCACCTTCCAGCAGGACAATGACCCTAAACATACTGCTAAAGCAACACTCGAGTGGTTTATGGGGAAACATTTAAATGTCTTGGAATGGCCTCGTCAGAGCCCAGACCTCAATCCAATTGAGAATCTGTGGTATGACTTAAAGATTGCTGTACACCTGCGGAACCCGTCCAACTTGAAGGAGCTGGAGCAGTTTTGCCATGAGGAATGGGCAAAGATCCCAGTGACTCGATGTGTCAAACTTATAGAGACATACCCCAAGAGACTTGCAGCTGTAATTGCTACAAAAGGTGACTCTACAAAGTATTGACCTTGTGGGGTGAATAGTTGTGCATGCTGAAGTTTTCAGTTTTTTGTCTTATTTCCTGTTTGTTTCACAATAAAAAAATATTTAGCATCTTCAAAGTGGTAGGCATGTTGTGTAAATCAAATGATGCAAACCCCCAAAAAATCTATTTTACTTTCAGGTTGTAAGGCAACAAAATAGGAAAAATGCCAAGGGGGTGAATACATTCGCAAGCAACTGTATAGGATAAAAAATATCATTACAAGTCTGATGGAAAGAGAAAATGTGTCAGTAAGGATTCCAAATGTCGATACAACAAAATACGCTAGACAAGGTGGGATCTTTTTGTGTCTGTATGAAATGGAGGTGGAAATGCGTTTTTAATGCACAAGTATTGAGATAATAACCATCAAATGACTAAAAATGTAAACGTATATATCAAAGTAAACTTTGAATCACACTATGACATGTTGTGTGGTCCTCCCGCTACTACTCGGGAATGCATGCAGTTTATTAGGCTACAGATTAAATAAATTATGATGAACTTCACAGGGTGGTGAAAGTAAAAGGTGATGAGCTTGATGCTCCTTTCCAATAAATATTGAGGGTCTTATTATTGTGACATGATGATCGATGCTTGGCTGCCATTTGACAAATTAAAATAATCTCGCTATTGTGTCCATAATAATCTCATTATGTAGGCTATATCGGCACTGTGTCTGCGAGCTGTTAGCTAAAGCACACGTGTCAAAACCAGAGTGGGCACATCCGCTATATAGAGCAACATTTTCTGTGACAAAACCATCAGTAGAGTGGAAAATACAATGGAAACCCATTTAACTTTTATTTTTTATTAACTACATGGCAATTCCACTGCAAAAGTTATTTTTATGTGCATTACGTCATCATTTACGTTGATTTGATAGAAACATCTCTGATTGAAAAAGGTGCAAAATTTGGATGGAAACCTAGCCAGTGACATTGTCGTTGAATTCGTTCAATTTCAGTCTGGGGCCTTCACCAACTGAGATCCTAGGAAAATCAGGCCTGCGAGTCACGTTATGCTGCCTTGCAAAGTGATGTGTAATTCCTATTGGAATACAGCCAGAATTAGGATATCCAACAGTTGGAATTTTCACCTTTCAATCTCCTTTCAGAATGACTATCATGGTTATGAACATTGATAAAGGAGACTACCTAAACCATTTAAACTGGATTATTTTCAGTAACGAGTGTATTAAATCTAACTCATTGATTGAATTAGTTTAGAAAAATACATGTTATTTATCTTTGTGTGAAATAATATGAATTAATCAATTAATGTACTTGCAAAAACAGATATGAAAAACAATCACAAAAACATCAACCTGCATTAGAGCATGTTGGGAAATATGATAATGATGGGAGTGGTTTGATGGGTATGTTTTACTCTCCACAGAGTCAAACTGAGACAATAACACTCTCACACTCAACTCTGGTTATTAACACCAACACTGGGTTATTTTACACCATTCAGTATACATTTGACCTTTACAGAGTTAATTTAACTCTTGAAATAACACTAGAAATGGCCAACTGAAAAATCAACACTACAGTAGGTAAGACATGACATATGGAGCAGTATTACATTTTAAGCTAAAGTGTCTTGGATATTGAGGCAGGTCTAGCTCTTGTTATCTGATTAAATCTACACACAAATTGGCCAATCTTATATAAAAAATAGTAATTGTGTTTGAAAACAAAGATTTTCTTTATAATTTAATAGATGAATAATACATCTGTTGTCTCTGCGTGCGGTGGTTAAACCACATCACAAACAAGACGAGATTGAGGGCAAATGAATATTTAATCAGATTCCATTCCAGTGTCCTACTCTGAAAGGGAGTGTCAGTCACCTTCTGTCAAATGTACCCAATCTGCCAGTAATCTGAAGCAGCTATGGGAGGCTAACGTCATGTGACAGTCATCTGACCCATGCTGTGGCTCGTCCTGTCCATATTCATCTAGCCAAATACAGCCCTAGTCAAAACTAGGACTATGCAGCATACTTTGTGGATTGTATCTAATAGACGCCTAACTCCATGCTAAAACAATCTGGGGATGGCATATTGCTGTGGGTTTAGTCATTAGTTTCAATCACATTACATTTCCACAACACAGCTGCTCTCCATCTTAGAGTGGGAAGCTAATATATGCCCGTTTCCTGCAGTCACCCTGCAATGCTTTTTATAAAGTTGTGAGTTGTTATTCACGGTTTTACTCTCTGATGGTCTCATTAACATATTTGAAGGTGGGCGTTGCAGACACAACATGTCCCTCGGCTGGTTCTCTCAGGTGTACGGTGTCTATATTAGGACGGGCGCCTCTGCAAATCCCAACCAGACCCATCTCAGCATCTCAGGCCCCACCACGGACTCATTATGGGATGGTCTTCTGGAAGGACCATGGACAACACCTGTGAGAAATGTGAAGCTGCTAGCTTTGTGACACCCCTGTGGTGGGACTGACTTGACTCACTTCCATACTCCTCCCTAGGTGTAAGAGTTTGGCTTTAATGCTAATCAACTTAACGGAGACACACTTCCAAGTCTCGCTAAAAAAATTGAGTCAGAGAATTCCGAACATCATCATGGCTGGAAGCATAATTTGTTTCTCTACTGTCTAAGGAGATGCTGACAATACAGAGAAATTATCACTTTTGATAATGTGCTTTTGAATGCTTATCAGAAAAAAACACCCAATTTTGCTGTTCAGTTTTGCAAGTCTTGTTGCTGTGTACGTTGCGACGTGAATGGTCTTAGTGTGTTGAGGATACAGAATGTCTCCAGTCCTATCATTCTTGGGTAAACACATTATCACATTTATGGGTATTATTAGAGTTTAATTTATGTTCCTATCAGGATGGAGTCATAAGGCCATTTGTAAAAACAGTGAGTGAAACTGAATCTGGCTGCTGGTGTCTAGTAATAGTGTGAGGATTTCTGCGTCCCAAATGGCACCCTATTCCATATTTTGTGCACTACAGTCAAAAGTAGTGCACTATATAGGGAATAGCGTGCCATTTGATATGTAGCTGATGACTGTAACCCTGGTCTTGGATATCTATATTTAAAGACCCAAAGAGGGCAGAGGAACCCTGGTGATGCACTGTAGAACTGCCGCTTTCAAGGAGCGGCACTCTAACCCGGACGCTTATAAGAAAGCAAACTATTACAGACTACAAAGAGAGATGCCGAGATGAGCTAAATTGCTTCTATGCACGCTTCGAGGCAAGCAACACTGAAGCATGCATGAGAGCATCAGCTGTTCCGGACGACTGTGTGATCACTCTCTCCATAGCCGATGTGAGTAAGACCTTTAAATAGGTCAACATTCACAAGGCCGCAGGGCCAGACGGATTACCAGGACATGTAGTCCGAGCATGCTCTGACCAACTGGCAAGTGTCTTCAGTGACATTTTCAACCTGTCCCTGAATGAGTCTATAATACCAACATGTTTCAAGCAGACCACCATAGTCCCTGTGCCCAAGAACACTAAGGTAACCTGCCTAAATGACAACTGACCCAAAGCACTCACGTCTGTAGCCATGAAGTGCTTTGAAAGAATGGTCATGGCTCACTATAGACCCACTCCAATTTGCATACCACCCCAACAGATCCACAGATGATGCAATCTCTATTGCACTCCACACTGCCCTTTCCCACCCGGACAAAAGGAACAGCTATGTTAGAATGCAATTCCCTGACTACAGCTCAGCGCTCAACACCATTGTGCCCTCAAAGCTCATCACTAAGTGAAGGACACTGGGACTAAATATCTCCCTCTGCAACAGGATCCTGGACTTCCTGACGGGCCGCCCCCAGGTGGTAAGGGTACAGTTGAAGTCAGAAGTTTACATACAGTTAGGTTGGAGTCATTAAAACTCATTTTTCAACCACTCCACAAATTTCTTGTTAACAAACTGTAGTTTTAAGTGAAATAATCTGTCTGTAAACAATTGTTGGAAAAATGACTTGTGTCATGCACAAAGTAGATGTCCTAACCGACTTGCCAAAAGTATAGTTCGTTAACAAGAAATTTGTGGAGTGGTTGAAAAACAAGTTTTAATGACTCCAACCTAAGTGTATGTAAACTTCCAACTTCAACTGTACATGAGGTTTACATATCAAATTTCATGGCCCCTTGTCCATCGGTTCAGTTCCTATTGCCCTAATGTGATATGGTGCCATCTAGTGGGGTAGCGTGGGCGACTTTGAATGCAACAACTAATTATTCTCAAATTCATTAGAGGCTATTGAATTGAGTATTTATACCAAATCTGGAGTCAATATGATTTCTGGTTCATGAGAAGATTTTAAAAGTATTTTTAGCATTAGCATATGGGCTAACGTGCATTTATAGGCAGTGTTGCAGTACTCGAGACTGGTCTCGGGTCTCTAATTCAGTCTCAAGGCCACATATTGAGTGTCTCGGTCTTGTCTCGGTGTCAGATACATTTTTACTCAGCCTTGACACGGTCTTGGACAATGAAGACTCATCATTTCTTGCCCAGACCAACCAAGACCAGCGGAGTGAAAAACTCATTAATCAGCACCCATTCAGTCATCCAATAAAATCGCTTCACCAGGTTAAATATACACACTCCTTTCATGACACAATACTATCTTATCACCTATTGAAACCTGGGCTTCCAACTTTACTCATAACATTACTGTCCTTTTGCTGAAAAATATCCTCAAACTTTGTCAATCTCATCAGAATTTCATTGATACGCTGGTCGGGAAGAGTGGGGGACATTGTTTAAAAGTTGTGCACTCACTGTTAGTAAGGGGAGACATGGGGAAGTTGTAACATAGTCTTTTTCATCTATTATAGACCTATTTGGGTTAGTGATCATTTGTAAAGTGTCTCTTTGCCCTCAGCATGTCTTTTTACACCATTCGGAATGTCTAAAGAATCCATATGTTCTTCTGAAATATGAAAACAGAAATACTGGACATTTCTAACTCTTATTATGAGGGCGATTTGACACAATTCCAACCATGGTCTTGAATTGGACTCACATTTGTCTGGTCTCGGTCTCGACTTTGTCTCGAACCCCTTGCCCCCTCCCGGTCTCGGTCTTGACTCAGTCTCGCTCCGCCCTCCGGTCTTGGTCTTGACTCCTCCGGACTTGTTCTTGACTCAAACTCGATTTACTCCGGCCTTGGTCTTGAATCGGTCTCACTTTAGGTGGTCACGAGCACAACACTGTCTATAGGAACAGTGTGGCCATATAATAATGCAGATTTATTTTTCTTCTCAAAGCCATTCAAGACTGTTGTAAATACAAACATCTGGAGTGAATCTGACACATGGTTCATGAGGAGAAGTTTATTGCAGATGATTTTGAGCATACTGTGACAAGCCATCGGTGTTGCACAATGCCTTTCTACCCCTGCATATCTCATAAAATGAGGTAGGTCTGCTGGCAGGTTGCTGCTAGACACTGATTGGCCCATTGCACGTGCCGAGTGATATCAGAGAATGTTTCTTGGGTTTTTAGGAGCAAGAGTTAGCATACAATTACGGGTGACATTTAGAAAATTTCTCGAAGGGGAACATTTTAAAATGAAATGTGCTGAAAATACCTTACTCATTGTCCAAACGGAAGCCTGATGTTTCGTGGCAGGGAGGTTTGAAAAGGTCTCTCCCTCACCTGAAAGGAACAGAAAGCAGAAAACATGTTGCTGTACACAGGAAGCTCACTGATAATGCCAGCAAGAAAGTTACATCTAAGCAAGCCTAAATATCTTATATTGAGTGACAATTCACTTAAGTGTTTTTCCTTGGTTTGTCTTACCAAGCTAAATTATCATTGGCAGATAATTTTGTTTGTTTTAACATAAAAAAGTCTTAATTCAAGTATTAATCTTATTAGGGATTCAAATAACTCAAGCATAGATGTTTGACTTTTTTCTAATTTGGCACACAGAAACTGGAGGCCATGAGTAATTTCGTCAAAATTAATGGCACCGATTGGTCTGTTGGGGGTGCTGTTATAAGAGAAGGCAAAGGGTTGCTACTTTGAAGAATCTCAAATATACAATATATATATATATATATATATTTTTTTTTTGGTTATTACATGATTCCATATGTGTTATTTTATAGTTTTGATGTCTTCACCATTATTCTACAATGTAGAAAATTGTCAAAATAAAGAAAAACCCTGGAATGAGTAGGTGTGTCCAAACTTTTGACTGGTACTGTATGGTACATCTCTTAACTTGGTTTGAGAATAGCTAAGTGATTGGTTAAGAGATGGCCGAGTTATTGATAAATCCAAATTTTGTTTTTGGACTTGTCACAATTGTCCTTAAAGAGAAAATAACATTGATGCATTCAAAGATTGCCAAACTATACCAGTAGATGCATTAGAACATACACTAATATGCTAAAATATGTAACAAAAATAATTCAAAAATATTATTTTCCATATGACCAAATGCCAACAAATTTGGGAATTTGCAAATAGAAAAGGCTAAGGGATCGGTCAAAATATGTTATGGACAAATCAAAAATCTGATTTTATGCGTCCATTTAAACCACAGTAAATCCACTACACAGTGGCTTATCAACTAGAAACGTGTCATCGCTGTCATGGACGTCCCTAAGATGAACCACACTCAATTTGGCATTGATATCTAAAAAAACAAGGACACTATTAATGCATTCTCTTTCCATATGCAATGCTAATTATCAAAATCATCTGCAATCAACTTCTCCTCACGACCCATATGTCAGATTCACTCCAGATTTTATATTTAGACTGTAATATCTGTCTTTAATGGTTTTGAGAAAATGGTTGCTGCACTCAAATATGGCCACACTGTATCTATAGATGCACATTAGCATATACGCTAATGCGACAACAACAAAACATTTCATAAATTTGATTGACTCCAGATTTGTAATCAATGAATTAGCCTGAAATTAATTTGAGAATGATTAGATGCTGCATTCAAAGTTGGCCACGCTACACCACTAGAGGGCTATAAGAACTGAACCATCGTACATGAGGCCATGTGGTATGTAAACTTTAGGTTACAGTCCTTAGAAGCTGTGTGAATATAAAGTCACTGCAACCTAAGATGGCTGCACCAGACCAGTTGGTGGCACTATAGATGTAATTGGCACCATAGGATTCTAGAGCAATAACTATTGAGACAAACAATGTTAAATATCGGGATTAGTATACTGAACAAAAATATAAATAAACCAAAGATTTTACTGAGTTACAGTTCATATGAGGAAAACAGGCAATTTAAATAAATTCATTAGGCCCTAAACTATGGATTTCAAATGACTGGGAATACATGTGCATCTGTTGGTCACAGAGCCTTAAAATAAATGGGCCTCACAATGGGCCTCAGGATCTCATCACGGCATTTCTGTGCATTCAAATTGCTATCGATGAAATGCAATTGTGTTCGTTGTCCGTAGCTTATGCCTGCCCATACCATAACCCCAACCCCACCATGGGTGTTCACAACATTGACTGTCACGCCCTGATCTGTTTCACCTGTCCTTGTGTCTGTCTCAACCCCCTCCAGGTGTTGTCCATCTTCCCCATTATCCCCTGTGTATTTATACCTGTGTTTTCTGTCTGTCTGTTGCCAGTTTGTCTTGTTTGTTCTAGCCTTCCAATGTTTTGTCTCAGCTGCTGTTTTTCCCTAGTCTCTCTTTTTCTCGTCCTCCTGGTTTTTGTCCTTTGCCTGTCCTAACCCTGTGCCTGACCACTGCCAGTCCTTGACCCTAAGTCTGCACGCCGTCCTGTACCTTTGCTCCACCTTTGAGTTACGACCTCTGCTTGACCTGAGCCTGCCTGCTGTCCTGTACCTTGGCCCCTGCTCTGGATTATTGACCCCTGCCAACCTTGACCTGTCGTTTGCCTGCTCCTGTGGTTACTATAAACATTGTTACTTCATACAGTCTGCACTTGGGTCTTACCTTGATTCCTGATAGTTGACATCAGTAAATCGCTCGCCCACTTGACGACATGCGGTTGTGAGGCCGGTTGGACCTACTGCCAAATTCTCTAAAATGATGTTGGAGGCAGCTTATGGTAGAGAAATTAACATTCAATTCTCTGGCAACAACTCTGGTGGACATTCCTGCAGTCAACATGTCAATTGCACACTCCCTCATAACTTGAGATATCTGTGGCATTGTGTTGTGTGACAAAACTGCACATTTTAGAGTGGCCTTTTATTGTCCCCAGCACAAGCTGTGTAATGATCATGCTGTTTAATCAGCTTCTTGATATGCCACACCTGTCAGGTGGATGGATTATCTTGGCAAAAGAGAAATGCTCACTAACAGGGTTGTAAACAAATTTGTGCACAACATTTTTGTGCATATGGAACATTTCTGGGATCTTTTATTTCAGCTCATGAAACATGGGATTTATATTTTGGTTCAGTGTATATCTGTATAATCACATATTGTTGCCCTACTATGTGGTCTGAACACAGTGAAAAGTCCTGTCACTTGCACAGTCAGCGTATTACAGTTGTGAGAAAGTATTGAATTATTTTGGAATGCCAATGTAGAGTGTACCAACTGAGATACTGAAATAATTTAAACAAACAGATTGACAAAATAAAGTCTCAGAATTCAAAGATAACTGCAATCGACCTGTAGGGGCTAGGTTCAATGAGTTCAAAAGCCACTTCTTTAGCTGCTTTACAGGTAGGTTCCAATGCGTTTTCCACATAGATGATAAGAGATTGTTGCAGTTCAATTATATTTGTCACACAGATTCCAGTTGGCGAATCGTAAAACAAAGCAATATTCCGGGTGTTCTAAACAGATTCCAAGTGATATTAATGAAGTCAAAGAAGGTAAATCATCCAGTAAGATAAAAAAGGATGAAATATGAATGATAAATTAAATGGTTCAATCAGTTGAAAACAAACTCTTGTTAAACAGGCTTGTACACCTGTTCTAATCAGTCTTCTGCCATCGTCATCTTCTTTTTCTGCCACCCACTGTATTGGAGTATGAGGCCAGTCACGGCCTACCTACATTAAATTCTCTTCATTAGTCCTGAAATAGAGCCATATACACCCCTTTCCTCCCCCCACTACACCACCCAAACTCCAACCCTGTCCAGCCTCTCTAACCCTTTCACACAATCTCTCCCTACCTACGCTATAAAGTTCACAAAATATCAACACATGCTCCACTGTTTCCTCCACTAAACATTAATCACACAGACCTGTTTCATGTCTGCCTATCATCCACAATGTGTCATTCAAACCTGTGTGCCCAAACCATAGTCTACTCCACACAACTTCCTCTCTCTGACATCCCATACTCCCCACCTCTTCCTTAACTGATCGGTGCAAGCGATAAAATTGCCTCTTACTACTAGCATCCCAATGCCAAAGATCGAGCCCTTTTGGTCTTCTGCTATCTTTACCCACAATCCCCTTATATGCTACCCTGCAGTTAAACCCAAAAGGTAGCAACCAGGTGTCACAATAGCAATTAAAGTGGAATTCCACACAAATAAAGAGCATAACAGTTTGCAATATTTCTTTACATAATAATTTCTATACATTTGCTTTCCAATGCAAAATGGCTCTTACAATACCAATACACTTACACTGAAAATATTTACACAAATCTTAACATAAACCACTCGTCAAATTTACCCCAGAATTGGTATATAAATGTCACAAGTGACACGGACTCTAAAGGCCTTTGCAGACTGTATGTAGGGCCAGTTCCAGGCATAAGCGACTGATTAGAGGTCTCCTCTGTTGAGAGTTAGAATAGAGTTAGAGTTAGAATATTAAAGTTGCAATTTCTAAATGTGGTTGTGCATCAGCAGGTTTTCTCTTCTTGTGTTGGTCACTGACAGTCACACAAATGCCTCATATCACAGTGTTAATTTTGGTTCTATTTTAGATTTAATTTTAGTCTTAGTTTTAGTCTTAAAATACCTTTTAGACTTAGTCACATTTGAATAATTTCATCCTTTGTTGGTTTTAGTTACTATCAGTGGACTAAAACTCTGAAAAATGCTAGTCTAGTTTTAGTCACAGCCATTTTCAGTCACATAATAAACAGTGCATTTTTTTCTATGAAATAATGAATATTTAGGGTTCCTCTAACTTCCATCATGTGCACATTCAGATTTCCTTGTTCAATTATGATTACTATCCCCTCGTATACCTTAGCTGGCAACATTGATATTGTAGTAGATTGTAACCAATGACAGCCATAATTAACCATGTAGGCTGTCAAAGCCTTGGCTACAGGTTAAACAATTTACAGCTCTGATTTACTCCCCATTATAACCGTCAAGGGGGTAAATAACAGTCGAGAATTTGAGCTATTCAAAAATCCCAGAAGTATTGCTTTACCCCTAATATTCAACAAATATCAACAAAAAAAAGCAAACGCAACTCACATTTACAGTCTGCCATATGAATGAATAACAGCGCACATGGGAAAATAGAGCTTCTGATGTGATCAAAGCAAAAAATATCCTACATACAGTAATCAGAAATTTTCTGTCCAAAAATGATGCAGAAAAATTAATCCATGCATTTGTTACTTCTAGGTTAGACTACTGCAATGCTCTACTTTCCGGCTACCCGGATAAAGCACTAAATAAACTTCAGTTAGTGCTAAATACGGCTGCTAGAATCCTGACTAGAACCAAGAAATTTGATCATATTACTCCAGTGCTAGCTTCCCTACACTGGCTTCCTGTTAAGGCAAGGGCTGATTTCAAGGTTTTACTGTTAACCTATAAAGCGTTACATGGGCTTGCTCCTACCTATCTTTCCGAGTTGGTCCTGCCGTACATACCAATACGTACGCTACGGTCACAAGACGCAGGCCTCCTAATTGTCCCTAGAATTTCTAAGCAAACAGCGGGAGGCAGGGCTTTCTCCTATAGATCTCCATTTTTATGGAACAGTCTGCCTACCCATGTGAGAGACGCAGACTCGGTCTCAACCTTTAAGTCTTTACTGAAGACTTATCTCTTCAGTAGGTCATATGATTGAGTGTAGTCTGGCCCAGGAGTGTGAAGGTGAACGGAAAGGCTCTGGAGCAACGAACCGCCCTTGCTGTCTCTGCCAGGCCGGTTCCCCTCTCTCCACTGGGATTCTCTGCCTCTAACCCTGTTACAGGGGCTGAGTCACTGGCTTGCTGGTGCTCTTTCATGCCGTCCCTAGGAGGGGTGCGTCACTTGAGTGGGTTGAGTTACTGACGTGATCTTCCTGTCTGGGTTGGCGCCCCCCCTTGGTTTGTGCTGTGGTGGAGACCTTTGTGGGCTATACTCGGCCTTGTCTCAGGATTGTAAGTTGGTGGTTGAGGATTTCCCTCTAGTGGTGCGGGGGCTGTGCTTTGGCAAAGTGGGTGGGGTTATATCCTTCCTGTTTGGCCCTGTCCGGGGGTTTCTTCGGATGGGGCCACAGTGTCTCCTGACCGCTCCTGTCTCAGCCTCCAGTATTTATGCTGCAGTAGTTTATGTGTCGGGGGGCTAGGGTCAGTTGGTTACCTGGAGTACTTCTCCTGTCTTATCCAGTGTCCTGTGTGAATCTAAGTATGCTCTCTCTAATTCTCTCGTTCTCTCTTTCTCTCTGAGAACCTGAGCCCTAGGACCATACGTCAGGACTACCGGGCATGATGACACCTTGCTGTCCCCAGTCCGCCTGGCCTTGCTGCTATTCCAGTTTCAACTGTTCTGCCTGCGGTTACGGAACCCCTACCTGTCCCAGACCTGCTGTTTTCAACTCTTAATGATCGGCTATGAAAAGCCAACTGAGATTTATTCCTGATTATTATTTGACCATGCTTGTCATTTATGAACATTTTGAAAATCTTGGCTCTCTCTAATTTTCTCCTTCTCTCTTTCTTTCTCTCGGAGGACCTGAGCCCTAGGACCATACGTCGGGACTACCGGCCGTGGTGACTCCTTGCTGTCCCCAGTCCGCCTGGCCTTGCTGCTATTCCAGTTTCAACTGTTCTGCCTGCGGTTATGGAACCCCTACCTGTCCCAGACCTGCTGTTTTCAACTTTTAATGATCGGCTATGAAAATCCAACTGAGATTTATTCCTGATTATTATTTGACCATGCTTGTCATTTATGAACATTTTGAAAATCTTGGCTCTCTCTAATTTTCTCCTTCTCTCTTTCTTTCTCTCGGAGGACCTGGGCCCTAGGACCATGCGTCGGGACTGCCGCCCGTGGTGACTCCTTGCTGTCCCCAGTCCGCCTGGCCTTGCTGCTATTCCAGTTTCAGCTGTTCTGCCTGCGGTTATGGAACCGCCACCTGTCCCAGACCTGTTGTTTTTCAACTCTTGATGATCGGCTATGAAAAGCCAACTGAAAATTATTCATGATTATTATTTGACCATGCTTGTCACTTATGAACATTTTTGAACATCTTGGCATAGTTCTGTTATAATCTCCACCCGGCACAGCCAGAAGAGGACTGGCCACCCCTCATAGCCTGGTTCCTCTCTAGGTTTCTTCCTAGGTTTTGGCCTTTCTAGGGAGTTTTTCCTAGCCACCGTGCTTCTACACCTGCATTACTAGCTGTTTGGGGTTTTAGGCTGGGTGTCTGTACAGCACTTCGAGATATTAGCTGATGTACGAAGGGCTATATAAAATTAAATTGATTGATTGATTGAAGAGAGAGTTAACATTGTTTCTAGTTGAGGTTAGTTAGAAGTCAAGTGTTCTGGCTTCAGTTCAAAAGGTTGTGACGGAAATTGACCGCCTGGGAGCTGTGTGGGAGAGCCGAGCAAATCAGCTCAATTAGATCACGCCACTGAAAGATGTCAGTTCTGCCAGTGAGAGGATTGCATGACATATTCTGCATGCTTGCATGCTTAGGATTGGACAAAACAGATGGAAAAGAGCTTTGTGTTAAATTAAATGTCAATTAGTCTCACGTGGAATTCTTGTCTCCAATTTTCGTCAAATAAAATGAAAAGTAATATGAAATAGTTCGCGTTTTTTCCCGAGGGTATCTCCTCTTGTTATCGTCATAGTTTAAGTCAGGAATAATAGGTGGTTGAGGAGTATTTTTCATCATAGTTATTGTTGACGAAATGAACACTGCCATGTTAGCTAACATTTTTGAGATTAGCACGTTAGTCTAGTCAGCTATCTAAACTGTAATCATGGTCGAATTACTGACAGGGCATGTGCCCAAGAACCCTGACATCATATTAATATGACATAAGTCATAAGAAAATGTGTAGAATTGCAGGAAATCTCTCTGCCATCAAGAGGGGGGCCACTAAAAGTGCGACGTTACCAAATTAAAATCTTGATTTCAGCCTGGCCAGATTTGACTATTTGCTTCAGTTCTGTCGTCACATTCTGCGAATGGCTTGATGTCGACGTAGGCAACATCGACTGCAGCGATATATTTGATCTCCACATGTGCCAGTACCAGCAGCACAAGCATGTCTCTTCTTATGTGTGATTGAAGTGAGTTTGGAAAAACTCAAAGTAGGAATCTTAGAAATATTTGTCACCTACAAAACTTTATATGTCCGAACTCAGAATCAAAAAGGCTTTCCCAAAATAACATGGTCGCTGTGGTAGAACGCTTATTTTGATTGCCGATTTTGTGCGTTAATCAAAATCCCATCAAGTAGCCTGATTTCAGATGTGTCATGTAACCAAGATTATTAGGGAAATCGTTCATATTGCACAGCATGTAAATGTTTAAATCTAACTATTATATTCATATAACTATTCACAATAGTCATATTATTGTGTACATACTCAGTGCGGACCGTGTTACTATTCGCCAGTCACCGGGATCGGCTCGTAACATCAGGCACACTACATAATAACATAATAAAGGGAAAATAATTCTGACCCTGACAGAACATTGTGGGAGGCTTAATCGGCAGACCTCGACCCTGTCAAACTGAACGACCCAAGACGTCCGATATTTGTTTACGACCCACAAATTTGCCCGCGACTTGGAAATTTTGTCTGGGATGGCAAAATCATGGCATAAGACAGGTAAAATCGTACATTCTATGGACGGCTTTACTAAACAAGAGACTGTCAATCTGCCTTGTATTTATTATCAGCATGTGTTATTATTTTGATATCATGCCTATTTACAAGTGCCTTGTAATCACGTGAGCTGTGTGTATTTACAAAGATTGCATTCACTTAACTCCGACATTGTGTGAAATTGAATTGCATGAACTATTTTCTTGCTTGTATGGTGTGCTGTGATTCCCCAGATTGGAATGGACTACATTGACTAAGAGACATCTGTTGCCAATACCCTATCATCTCCTCCCTCCCCAAACAAATTGCTAAACACACCCCAGGACTAGAGTTAAAAGTAACTGGAACTTACCTTTAGCCCGCCATTTGGACCGGCGGAAGTCTATATAGTTGCTGCTTCTCGACCGCTGCTCCTCTCCTCTTTTCCTCTCCGGAAAACACACAAATCACAATGCTCTCAATAGCACTACCAAAGGAAAGTGCTTGTTTTGAACTTGTGAGTGTGGCTCCAATTGTTGGCCATTATATGCTCTAATTGTATGTTTGTTGTCCCCTATGACTGCAGACAAGGGGGACACGCCCGACACAACTACGAGAGGATACACCCGAAACTAAGACCCAGCAGGCCAGTACAGTGTGAGAAACCAGCCATCAACTACTGGACCAGCCATCGACTAACGTCCCATGCTTGTGGGGAAGAGCCGAACGAACAAACCCTGCTTGGGTAGAGCCGAACAAACCTTGGCCACCGCTCTGTGAGTAAAATAACTGCTTTATTAGTTTTCCCCCTGTGCTCATATTGCTAGTTTTACTTATAGTCCCCAACTCTTAGGCTCCCTAAACATTTCTAAGTGGGCACTTAGTAGTTTTAAAATGAACTATTTAAACAAATTATTGTTACGCTATTGTCACCTTCTGTAAACTTTGAATTTAATAAAGAACCTTTGATTGGCCAATGTACAATCTCTGTGGTTGCTTGCCGTGGGATCTTAGAACACTGCTTTTAACATAAACTCAATACATTAAGTAATGACTTTGAGAATAATTACCTGCTGCATTCAAAGATAACCAACCTACAGCACCTGACTAAACTTTACTTGCGTCATCCTTGAGAGATAAATATGGTAATGCTTTCACTGATTGCACATAAAGGAAGAAAGGTCCTACATGATAGAGTGCTTGCTCTGCTATCCAACTTTCTGTGAACCCCGTTCATTGCTGCTCGCAGCTATATTTGCCTTTCTGTTTCATAACAAACTAATCTAATAGGTTGACTAATGACAATCTGAAAGTGCATTAAATCTCACAGTGAAAACCCAGCCTAAATGGATAGAATGCTATTGAGTGAGCTATTTTCGGAAACCTTTGGAAAGCAATTTTGTTCTCTGATAATCTTTCAAATGCCCAGACAACAATGTCCCTGGCTGCCATGTGAGAAGAGCCCACTGCCGTAGCTGCCAGTGTTGTGATGTTCAGATGTGCGTTGTGGAGTTGCGTGACGACAGAGGCAGGAAGGGAGGGAGGTAGCAAGCGCTACAGCACTGCTGTTTCCCTCCGCCCCGGGGGCTCTCTCACAGGGCCCATCTCGCTGCTGCGCTGCTCCCTAATAGCCATCAGCTGACAAAGTTGATGCCGAACTGGTCACGACAATCTGTTTTATCCTCCCCTGACTAATTCGCTCTCTTTGTCACGAGGTTTCCCTCAAAGACAAGTTAGACATCTGTTTCATCGGTACACATTGTCATTTTACCTTCCGAGGTGAAATTGTTCCCCAAACAACTAGCACTGCATGATTTACCAGCATGGTTACGTAGCTTATTCTCTGACTAACTACAGTATGCAGGGCTCTAAATTATAAAAAAAAAAAATTGTGCTCCCAACTTAAATGCTAGGAGTACCACATCAAATTTAGGCGCACAAGAAACTATTTGTTTTATTGATTGCGATACAGCCTATATTGGGGCTATATGAATTCTAGCTACTTTTGAAGCACGTGTTATGCTCTAGAAATTAATATGTAACGCTGTAAATACATTTGATTATTAAAAGCTAAAATGTTGATATGAATACCTGTCATTGAAATTGCCCCAAAAATTGTGGAATATTAGGTTCATACATTGTGTATTTCCTTTTTTTCTGTGCACCTAAATGTTTGGATATACTGGTATTTACAGTGCCTTCAGAAAGTATTCACACCCCTTGAATGTTTCACATTTTGTTGTGTTACAGCCTGAATTTAAAGTGGACTACATAGGGATTTTGTGTCACTGGCCACAAACAATATATTTTTTTAAAGTATTACATTTTTTACTAATTAATACATAATGAAAAGCTGAAATGTGTTGAGTCAATATTCAACCCCTTTGTTATGGATGGCAAGCCTAAAAGTGTGCTTAGTTATTTAATTTTTTGAACCTTTATTTAAATATGGAAGTCAGTTAAGAACAAATTCATATTTTCAAAGACGACCTAGGAACAGTGCTTTGTTCAGGGGCAGAACGACAGATTTTTTACCTTGTCGGCTTGGGGATTGTGATCTCGCAACCTTTCGGTTACTAGTCCAACACTATAACCACTAGGCTAGCTGCCACCCAAATAAGTAATATAATAACTTGCATGGATCACTCTGTGTGCAATAATAGTGTTGAAACATGATTTTTGAATGACTACCTCATCTCTGTACCCAACTATACAATAATCTGTAAGGTCCCTCAGTTGAGCAGGGAATTTCAAACACGGATTCAGCCACAAAGACCAGAGGTATTCCAAGAAAGGCACCTTTTGGTAGATGGGTTAATAAAATGATAACATCCCTATGAGCATTGTGAAGTTATTAATTGCACTTTGGATAGTGTATCGATACACCCAGTCAACACAAAGATACAAAGAAACCTCTCAGGGATTTCACCCTGAGGCCAATGGTGACTTTAAAACTCCTACAGAGTTGAATGACTGTGATAGGAGAAAAAGGAGGATGGATCAACATCATTGTAGTTACTCCATAATATTAACCTAATTGTGAGAGTGAGACGAAGGAAGCCTGTACAGTAAATGTCCCTAAACTTGCATCCTGTTTGCACCAAGGCACTAAAGTAATAGTGCAAGAAATGTAGCAAAGCAATTCACTTTTTGTCCTGAATACAAAGTGTTATGTTTGGGGTAAATCCAATACAACACATTACTGAGTACCACTCTTCATATGTTCAAGCATAGTGGTGGCTGCATTATGTTATGGGTATGCTTGTAATCGTTAAGGACTGGGGAGCTTTTCAGGATAAAGAAGAAACAGAATGGAGCTAGAGGAAAACTTGGTTCAGTCTGCTTTCCACCAGACATTGGAAGAAGATTTAACCTTTCAGCAGGACAATAGCCTTAAACACAAGGCCAAATCTACACTGAAGTTGCTTACCAAGAAGACATTGAATGTTCCTGAGTGGCTGAGTTCCAGTTTTGACTTAAATCTACTTGAAAATCTATGGCAAGACCTGAAAATGGTTATCTAGCAATGATCAACAAACAATTTGACAGCACGTCATCGAACCCACAAATGCTGATGCTCCAGATACTCAACTAGTCTAAAGAAGGCCAGTTTTATTGCTGTTATAATCATAATAACAGTTTTCAGCTGTGCTAACATAATTGCAAAAAGGGTTTTCTAATAATCAATTATCCTTTTAAAATGATAAACTTGGATTAGCTAACACAACGTGCCATTGGAACACAGGAGTGATGGTTGCTGATAATGGGCCTCTGTACGTCTATGTAGATATTCCATAAAGAATCTGCCGTTTCCAGCTACAATAGTCATTTACAACATTAACAATGTCTCCACAGTATTTCTGATCAATTCTATTTTATTTTAATGGACAAAAAAATGTACTTTTCTTTCACAATCAAGGACATTTCTAAGTGACCCCAAACCTTTGAACGGTAGTGTATATATGTATGTATATATTTTTTAGGGGGTAGATCAGCTTAAATATTGCAAATAGATTGATGGAAGCTACAATGTAAATGTCTGTGTCATTTCCAACCACCCATATACTGTATATATATTTACATATATACCCCTCCCCTAATTGGAGTAAACTAATGGACAACAACACTTAGGCTTCTACTTCCAGCTTATACATCATATACACATTTTACGGACACAATGTATTTTACAATAGTTATCTTCTTTTTTTCATATCCTTCAGCTACCCTCAACCCCTCCCATCTATCTTTGAAGACCATCCAGTTTTGATTTCTATTTGCCATATATGTATAACTGTGCTGTTTCACAAAAGTTCTGAACTTATATATATTTACGGACCCAGTATATTGTACATTAGTTATCTTGTTGTTTTCAGTCCCACCCTTCAGCTCCACTCAACCCTTCCCATCTACAGTGCCTTGCACAAGTATTCATCCCCCTTGGCATTTTTCCTATTTTGTTGCATTACAACCTGTAATTTAAATGGATTTTTACTTGGATTTCAAGTAATGGACATACACAAAATAGTCCAAAATGGTGACGTGAAATGAAGAAAATAACTTGTTAAACAAAATTCAATAAAATTGAAAAAAGGTGCGTGCATATGTATTCACCCCCTTTGCTATGAAGCCCCTAAATAAGATCTGCTGCAACCAATTACCTTCAGAAGTCACATAATTAGTTAAATAAAGTCCACCTGTGTGGAATCTAAGTGTTACATGATCTGTCACATGATCTCAGTATATACAGTTGAAGTCAGAAGTTTACATACACCTTAGCCAAATACATTTAAACTTCTTTTTCACAATTCCTGAATTTAATCGTAGTAAACAATCCCTGTCTTAGGTCAGTTAGGATCACCACTTTATTTTAAGAATGTGAAATGTCAGAATAATAGTAGAGAGAATGATTTATTTCAGCTTTTATTTCTTTCATCACATTCCAAGTAGGTCAGAAGTGTACATACACTCAATTAGTATTTGGTAGCATTGCCTTTAAATTGTTTAACTTGGGTCAAACGTTTCGGGTAGCCTTCCACAAGCTTCCCACAATAAGTTGGGTGAATTTTGGCCCATTCCTCCTGACAGAGCTGGTGTAATTGAGTCAGGTTTGTAGGCCTCCTTGCTCTCACACGCTTTTTCAGTTCTGCCCACAACGTTTCTATAGGATTGAGGTCAGGGCTTTGTGATGGCCACTCCAGTACCTTGACTTTGTTGTCCTTAAGCCATTTTGCCACACCTTTGGAAGTATGCTTGGGGTCATTGTCCATTTGGAAGACCCATTTGTGACCAAGCTTTAACTTCCTGACTGATGTCTTGAGATGTTGCTTCAATATATCCACATAATTTTCCTCCCACATGATGCCATCTATTTTATGAAGTGATGCTGCCACCACCGTGCTTCTTCCTTGCTGAGAGTTATGTCGATATAGGACTCGTTTTACTGTGGATATAGATACTTTTGTACCTGTTTCCTCCAGCATCTTCACAAGGTCCTTTGGTGTTGTTCTGGGATTGATTTGCACTTTTCGCACCAAAGTACTTTCATCTCTAGGAGACAGAACTCGTCTCCTTCCTGAGGGGTATGACGGCTGCGTGGTCCCATGGTGTTTATACTTGTGTACTATTGTTTGTACAGATGAGCGTGGTACCTTCAGGCGTTTGGAAATTGCTCCCTCGGATGAACCAGACTTGTGGAGGTCTACAATTTTCTTATTGAGGTCTTGGCTGATTTCTTTTGATTTTCCAATGATGTCAAGCAAAGAGACACCGCGTTTGAGACTCAAATTATGTCAATTAGCCTATCAGAAGCTTCTAAAGCCATGACATAATTTTCTGGAATTTTCCAAAGGCACAGTCAACTTAGTGTATGTAAACTTCTGACTCACTGGAATTGTGATACAGTGAGTTATAAGTGAAATAATCTGTCTGTAAACAATTGTTGGGAAAATTACATGTGTCATGCACAAAGTAGATGTCCTAACCGACTTGCCAAAACTATAGTTCGTTAACAAGAAAATTGTGGAGTGGTTGAAAAATGAGTTTTAATGACTCCAACCTAAGTTTATGTAAACTTCCAACTTCAACTGTATACACCTGTTCTGAAAGGCCCCAGAGTCTGCAACACCACTAAGCAAGGGGCACCACCAAGCAAGCAGCAACATGAAGACCAAGGAGCTCTCCAAACAGGCAAGGGACAAAGTTGTGGAGAAGTACAGATCAGGGTTGGGTTATATAAAAATATCCAAAACTTTGATCATCCCACGGAGCACCATTAAATCCATTATTAAAAAATTGAAAGAATATGGCACCACAACAAACCTGACAAGAGAAGGCCGCTCACCAAAACTCATGGACCAGGCAAGGAGGCCATTAATCAGAGAGGCAACAAAGAGACCAAAGACAACCCTGAAGGAGCTGCAAAGCTCCACAGCGGAGATTGGAGTATGTGTCCATAGGACCACTTTAAGCTGTACACTCCACAGAGCTGGGCTTTACAGAAGAGAGGCCAGAAAAAAAACATTGCTTAAATTGTTCGCCAAAAGGCATGTGGGAGACTCCCCAAACATACGGAAGAAGGTACTCTGGTCAGATGAGACTAAAATTGAGCTTTTTGGCCATCAAGATAAACACTATGTCTGGCGCAAACCCAACACCTCTCATCACCCCGAGAATACCATCCCCACAGTGAAGCATGGTGGTGGCAGCATCATGCTGTGGGGATGTTTTTCATCGGCAGGGACTGGGAAACTGGTCAGAATTGAAGGAGTGATGGATGGCGCTAAATACAGGGAAATTCTTGAGGGAAACCTGTTTCAGTTTTCCAGAGATTTGAGACTGGGACGGAGGTTCACCTTCCAGCAGGACAATGATCCTAAGCATACTGCTAAAGCAACACTCAAGTGGTTTATGGGGAAACATTTAAACGTCTTGGAATGTCCTCGTCAAATCCCAGACCTCAATCCAATTGAGAATCTATGGTATGACTTAAAGATTGCTGTATACCAGCGGAACCCTTCAAACTTGAAGGAGCTGGAGCAGTTTTGCCTTGAATGGGCAAAATTCCCAGTGGCTAGATGTGCCAAATGTATAGAGACATACCCCAAGAGACTGGTGGCTCTTTAAAGTATTAACTTTGATGACTTTGGGGGGGGGGGTGAATAGTTATGCACGCTCAAGTCTTCTTTTTTTGTCTTATTACTTGCTTGTTTCATAATTTAAAAAAAATTCAAAGTAGTAGGCATGTTTTGTAAATCAAATGATACACATCCCCCAAAAATCAATTTTAATTCCAGGTTGAAAGGCAACAAAATTGGAAAAATGCCAAGGGGGGTGAATACATTCGAAAGCCACTATATCTCTTAATACTTCTTATGGCTGCAGAGGCAGTATTGAGTAACTTTAATGAAAGGTGCACAGAGGTGCCCATAGTAAACTGTCTGCTCCTCGGTCCCAGTTGCTAATATATTCATATTATTATTTGTATTGGATAGAAAATACTCTGAAGTTTCTAAAACTGTTTGAATTATGTCTGTGAGTATAACAGAACTCATATGGCAGGCAAAAACCTGAGAAGTTCCACTTTCTGTTTGGATTTTTTCTGGGGGTGGCAGATTTTCAACCAAGCTCTCATTGAAATTATAGCGAGATATGGATGAGGTTTCACTTCCTTCGGCTTCCACTAGATGTCATCAGTCAATAGAACTTTGTCTGATGACTCTAATGTGAAGGGGGGCCGAAGGAGACAGGAATGAGTAATCACTGCCATGAGGTGACCACGCATTGAACTGGCACGTTCACGTGAGAGGGAGCTCCGTTCCATCGGTCAACTGAAGTCAATGTAATTCTCCGGTTGGAATGTTATTCAAGATGTATGTTAACAACATTCTAAAGATTGATTCAGTACATCATTTGACATGTTTCTACTGACTGTTACGGAACTTTTATACATTTCGTCACGTTATAGTGGACACGCTTTGTGACTTTGGTTAGCGCGTTTGTTAAACAATTCCAAAGTAGCTAATTGGACATAAATAACGGACATTATCGAACAAATCAATCATTTATTGTGGACCTGGGATTCCTAGGACTGCATTCTGATGAAGTTCATCAAAGGTAAGGAAACATTTATCATGTATTTTCTGGTTTCTGTTGAGTCCAACATGGCGGCTAATTTGGCTATTGTTCTGAGCTCCGTCTCAGATTATTGCATGGTTTATTTTTCCGTTAACTTTTTTTTAAATCTGACACAGCGGTTGCATTAAGGAGATAATAATATATAATTCCATGTGTATAACTTGTATTATCATCTACATTTATGATGAGTATTTCTGTTGAAACGATGTGGCTATTCAAAATCACTTGATGTTTTTGGAACTAGTGAATGTAACGCGCCAATGTAAACTCAGATTTTTTTATATAAATATAAACTTTATCAAACAAAACATGCATGTATTGTGTAACATGAAGTCCTATGAGTGTCATCTGATGAAGATAATCAAAGGTTAGTGATTAATTTGATCTCTATTTCTGCTTTTTGTGAAAGCTATCTTTCGCTGGAAAAATGGCTGTGCTTATTGTGGTTTTGTGGTGACCTAACATAATCGTTTGTAGTGCTTTTGCTGAAAAAGCATATTTGAAATCGGACACTTTGGTGGGATTAACAACAAGATTACCTTTAAAATGGTATAAGACACATGAATGTCTGAGGAATTTTAATTATGAGATTTCTGTTGTTTGAATTTGGCGCCCTGCACTGTTACTGGCTGTTGTCATATCATCCCGGTGACGGGATTGCAGCCATAAGAAGTTTTTAAAACCATCCAGTATTTTTCAACTGTGCTGTGATGTTTCACAAAAGTTCTCAACCTTTCTATTCTCATAGTTTCTACAGATTGTAAATGAAAGAAACATTTTTTTGCTAAAAGTATAATTGATCAATTGACTATGACTTTTTAACTCACCCAGCAGTGGGGCAGCAGCATAGCCTAGTGGTTAGAGCATTGGACTAGTAACCGAAAGGTTGCAAGATTGAATACCCGAGCTGACAAGGTACAAAATCTGTCATTCTTCCCCTGAACAAGGCAGTTAACCCACTGTTCCTAGGCCGTCATTGAAAACAAGAATTTGTTCTTAACTGACTTGCCTAGTTACATAAAGGTTAAATAAAATTTGCAGAGTTACCTCCAGGTATATGTTGCAGATCTTCAGCCATTCCTGAACCTGCAACCAAAAACAAGCTACATATATGGACAGTACCTGAGTTGGGATGGTTGTATCTCCTGTATATGTAATAACAAATTTGGTGTTATTTGGACTAATTTTTCAAGACAATAAGTTTTGCAGAGGTTGCAAGATTAAATTGGAAAATTCTATGTTTTGAATCTGGCGTCGTTTTGTATATCAGCTCATTTTTTTATTTTTATTTAACCTTTATTCAACTAGGCAAGTCAGTTAAGAACAAATTCTTATTTACAATTTTATATATTTTTTATTTCACCTTTATTTAACCAGGTAGGCCAGTTGAGAACAAGTTCTTCTCATTTACAATTGCGACCTGGCCAAGATAAAGCAAAGCACTGCGACACAAACAACAACACAGAGTTACACATGGAATAAACAAACGTACAGTCAATAACATAATAGAAAAACATCTATGTACAGTGTGTGCAAATGAGGTAAGATTAGGGAGGTAAGGCAATAAATAGGCCGTAGTGGCGAAGTAATTACAATTTAGCAATAAACACTGAGTGATAGATGTGCAGAAGATGAATGTGCAAGTAGAGATACTGGGTTGCAAAGGAGCAAAAGAATAAATAACAATATGTGGATGAGGTAGTTGGATGGGCTATTTACAGATGGGCTATGCACAGGTGCAATGATCTGTGAGCTGCTCTGACAGCTGATATTTAAAGTTAGTGAAGGAGATATGAGTCTCCAGCTTCAGTGATTTTTGAAATTTGTTCCAGTCATTGGCAGCAGAGTACTGGAAGGAAAGGCGACCAAATGAGGAATAGGCTTTGGGGGTGACCAGTGAAATATACCTGCTGGAGCGTGTGTTACGGGTGGGTGCTGGTATGATGTACCATGGGCCTACATAACAAATTTGGTGTTATTTGGACTAATTTTTCAAGACAATAAGTTTTGCAAATGTTTTCCAAAATTTCCAAGACGGAGGAAAATCTATCCTGACGGACCGTATGGGTCCTTGAGGCTAATTTGTTCATGACGAGAAAAGACTCCTATATACAAAGTTTCTATTTTAAGTGAGACTGCTTATAACAGTGCAAGTTATAGACCAATCGGTGCCATTCTTTTTGACCAAGTTACTCATGGCCTCTAGTTCCTGTGTGCCAAATTTAAAAAGAGTTACCCATCTTTGCTTGAGTTATTTGATCATGTAAAAAAATGTAATACAGGAAATAACAATAGCTTCGCTGTAAAACCCTAATTATTACAAACACCATAAATATGTACCGTTGAAGTCGGAAGTTAACATACACTTAGGTTGGAGTCATTCATTTGAGTAATTTGAGTCAATTGGAGGTGTACCTGTGGATGTATTTCAAGGCCTCCCTTCAAACTCAATGCTTTTTTGCTTAACACCATGGGAAAATCCAAATAAATCAGCCAAGATTTCAGACCACATTTTTTTGTTGACCTCCACATGTCTGATTCATCCTTGGGAGCAATTTCCAAATGCCTGTAGGTACCACGTTTATCTGTCAAATAATAGTATGCAGGTATAAACACCATGGGACCACGCAGCCGTCATACCCCTCAGGAAGGAGACGCGTTCTGGTTCCTAGAGATGAACGTACGTTGGTGTGAAAAGTGCAAATCAATCCCAGAACAACAGCAAAGGACCTTGTGAAGATGCTGGAGGAAACAGGTACAAAAGTATCTATATCCACAGTAAAACGAGTCCTATATCGACATAACCTGAAAGGCCACTCAGCAAGGAAGAAGCCACTGCTCCATAACCTCCATTAAAAAAAGCCAGACTACGGGTTGCAGCTGGACATGGGGGCAAAGATCGTACTTTTTGGAGATATGTCCCCTGGTCTGATGAAACAAAAATATAACTATTTGGCCATAATGACCATCGTTATGTTTAGAGGAAAAAGGGGGAGGCTTGCAAGCTGAAGAACACCATCCCAACCGTGAAGGACAGGGGTGGCAGCATCATGTTTTGGGGATGCTTTGCCACAGGAGGGACTGGTGCACTTCGCAAAATAGATGGCATCATGAGGCAGGAAAATTACGTGGATATATTGAAGCAACATCTCAAGACATCAGTCAGGAAGTGAAAGCTTGGTCGCAAATGGGTCTTCCAAATGGACGATGACCCCAAGCATACTTCCAAAGTTGTGGCAAAATGGCTTAAGGACAACAAAGTCAAGGTATTGGAGTGGCCATCACAAAGCCCTGACCTCAATCCTATAGAAAATGCATGCGCAGAACTAAAAAAATGTGCGCGAGCAAGGAGGCCTACAAACCTGACTCAGTTACACCAGCTCTGTCAGGAGGAATGGGCCAAAATTTATCCAACTTATTGTGGGAAGCTTGTGGAAGGCTATCCGAAACGTTTGACCCAAGTTAAACAATTTAAAGGCAATGCTACCAAATACTAATTGAGTGTATGTACACTTCTGACCCACTGGGAATGTGATGAAAGAAAGAAAAGCTGAAATAAATAATTCTCTCTACTATTATTCTGACATTTCACAATCTTAAAATAAAGTGGTGATCCTAACTGACCTAAGACAGGGAATTGTTACTAGGATTAAATGTCAGGAATTGTGAAACACTGAGTTTAAAATGTATTTGGCTAAGGTGTATGTAAACTTCCGACTTCAACTGTAAATAACATTGCAACTTTCTAGGGCATTTGAAGTCAAAAGAAATTAGCTGTTTAGCAGGCAAACCAAGGCTGGGATGACACTGCAGTGGTATAGCGCTCGGTCCTGCAGTGTATGACGTCCAGTTTATTTAAGGAGTGGGTCTGATATTGGCTAATAAATCATCTTAAAGGTGGAAGCATATGGCTTTAATGATGTGTCCAGAGTACTGTGTCCGGCATGCATTTAGCACTACATTTGCACAATGTTAGGTTTTGCTGCATCTCTCATCCATCTCTGTCCAAAAAGTATACATAACTGATTTTATATTCTGTACAGTGTCCATATTAGGTAAGCCTCAGTCTAAGCAGGACTTGTTTCAGTCTTAGCTTTCCCCAGTGGCCAGGTATTAGGTAAAAGACCAGGGTAACATTGACAGGAGAGTGTGCAGCAGTAAGAGGTAGTCTGGTCAGGTGTTCCCCTATGGCAATGAGACAGGTCAGGATTGTCTCCCTGAGCAGGGGCAGGGAGGTCAGAGGAGAGGTCACGCTCCGACTGCGAGCTGAGATTAATGGCACTGTACTCTTACACCTCTCCCACAGCAGCAGTGTCCTGCCAGCTTACCTGTCAGCACTTTAAACACCTCTCTATCTGGTGTCACAACCACTTTCTCCCCTCACCACTTCATGCTCAAGCAACACGGAAGAACTCTATTTCAGACTCCCATCTGCTTGGCTGTGACATTCCTCCTTTCCCCCTTTTTAAAGGGACAGTGCAGTCAAAAACGGGATTTTCCTATTTTGTTGATAATACTTCCACACTACATGGTCGAAAGAACACTCTGAAATTGTAAGAAAATATAATAATACCATTTTAGTGTAATACCTGTAATTTCAGCATATTTAGATGGAACAGAGTTTTTGGCCCAGATCATGACGTCACAATATGATCTGAATATTCTGACCAATGACCAGGCGTCTTTTATTTGCATATGTACCCACCTACTTTGAAGGGGTAAGCGGTGAAAGCTCTAGATGATCCTATCCACCAATCAGGGCTGTGTATGTAAATACATTTACATTTGTATTTACACTCCCACGTTATCAGGATGGCTCAGGGAAATAAATAATAAAGCATACATTTTGAGTTATTTTCATGAAATATACACAAAGTGATTTATTAGACACACAGTGATGATATAAAACATTTAATGAAAAAGACTGCATGGGGGCTTTAAATACTGATCATTTCAATCTTTGGCCCTTTTCACTAGGGGAGGAGTATAATGGTTACAAAGGAAGGATCAAGTGTAATACACATCAAAGCCTCCATAACTTCAGCCAGGTGCAACTCTCCCAGACTACTGCTTTGATCTGTATACTCGCCCAGATGGCTTCTCTATTTACAACAGATAATACAATGTTAGAGGTTTTTTCAAAGGGTTATACAAACATTTCATGAATATCTCTGCATTACATGTGAATAATAGTCATTTTCCACAACAATACCTGTGCAGAGGCTATTTTAAACTCGGTCAGCGAGAGGGAGAGTCTAGATTAAAAGCAGTCTATTATTTTGTGACCTTTAGTTTGTAACAATAAATTTACAGTACAGGGCAACCGAACAACAGTGCTCTTTTGGAGAGGGGCTCCCTCTGTGCAGCGGACACTGGTCTTTTGTGACAGCTGATGCACGTTTTTAAAGGTGTGACACAAGCCATTAAACTGCATATGAAAGCAGGGGAGAGTTGTCTCAAAAAAGGTAACACACTGGAAAATGAACCAAATCAAACTGTAACACGTGACAGGTTTTGGCATAATGGTCACATCAGAGAAATTATTCAACATAAACAAATGGTAATGAGGGGGAAAAAACGACCACAATTTTCACCAAACTTGTCCAATTTAATGTAAGATATATGTGTATTGACAGATATATAGACAAGATTTGCACATGCCGTAGTTTTTCTTGTTTTCCCGGTGTTTTTTAAGCATGCTGTTTGTCATGTTAACTAGCACACATGCAGCTTGTGAAGAGGCTGATTGTGACTGTGAGTGATTGACCCTCTCTTTTTCTCCTCAGATGACATCATTAGCACAGGCTGAAGGCAGCAGGGCCATCCATCTCTTCTTTCCTTCCTCTCTGAAATGGGACACTCCATTTAGTATGATATGTTTCCTTTCGTATGGTATGTATTCATTTGTGGATGTCCATCACTCATTTCGTATGATATGTTACAAATTACAATTCGGATTATATGTTACGAATTTGCAAAACATATGATATGCTAGGTGGCTAGGTGGCTAACAATAGCTAGCTCATTAAGGTTAGCTAGGCTAAGGGATAGGGTTAAGGGTTAAGGTTAAGTTTAGGAGTTAGGTTGAAGGGTTAAGGTTAGGGTTAGGGTTACGGTTAGCTAAAAGGGTTATGGTTAGGGTTAGGTGAAGGATTATAAAAGGGTTATGGTTAGGGTTAGGTGAAGGGTTATAAAAGGGTTAAGGTTAGGGGAAGGGTTAGCTAACATGTAAGTAGTTGAAAAGTGGCTAATTAGCTACAATGCTAAGGTTGTCCATAATGAGATTTGAACTCACAACCTTTGGGTTGCTAGACCTTTATGTTATACATCCACCCTGACCAGCTGTCATACTTCTGTTTTTTTGCCTTAAGTAACCATCTCTCTTATGTAACCTTACCAAACGTAACATATCATACTAAATGGAGTGTCTCAGATTTACGTACAGAGTAATACGAATTATTATTATTATTTTTTTTTATTTCACCTTTATTTAACCAGGTAGGCTAGTTGAGAACAAGTTCTCATTTGCAACTGCGACCTGGCCAAGATAAAGCATAGCAGTGTGAACAGACAACACAGAGTTACACATGGAGTAAACAATAAACAAGTCAATAACATGGTAGAAAAAAAAAAGAGAATCTATATACAATGTGTGCAAAAGGCATGAGGTAGGCAATAAATCGAATAATTACAATTTAGCAGATTAACACTGGAGTGATAAATCATCAGATGATCATGTGCAAGAAGAGATACTGGTGTGCAAAAGAGCAGAAAAGTAAATAAATAAAAGCAGTATGGGGGGTGAGGTAGGTAAATTGGGTGGGTAGTTTACAGATGGACTATGTACAGCTGCAGCGATCGGTTAGCTGCTCGGATAGCAGATTTTTAAAGTTGTTGAGGGAGATAAAAGTCTCCAACTTCAGAGATTTTTGCAATTCGTTCCAGTCGCAGGCAGCAGAGAACTGGAAGGAAAGGCGTCCAAATGAGGTTTTGGCTTTAGGGATGATCAGTGAGATACACCTGCTGGAGCGCGTGCTGCGGGTGGGTGTAGCCATCGTGACCAGTGAACTGAGATAAGGCGGCACTTTACCTAGCATAGCCTTGTAGATGACCTGGAGCCAGTGGGTCTGACGACGAACATGTAGCGAGGGCCAGCCGACTAGGGCATACAGGTCGCAGTGGTGGGTCGTATAAGGTGCTTTAGTAACAAAACGAATGGCACTGTGATAAACTGCATCCAGTTTGCTGAGTAGAGTATTGGAAGCTATTTTGTAGATGACATCGCCGAAGTCGAGGATCGGTAGGATAGTCAGTTTTACTAGGGTAAGTTTGGCGGCGTGAGTGAAGGAGGCTTTGTTGCGGAATAGAAAGCCGATTCTTGATTTGATTTTGGATTGGAGATGTTTGATATGAGTCTGGAAGGAGAGTTTGCAGTCTAGCCAGACACCTAGGTACTTATAGATGTCCACATATTCTAGGTCGGAGCCGTCCTGGGTGGTGATGCTAGTCGGGCGTGCGGGTGCAGGCAGCGAACGGTTGAAAAGCATGCATTTGGTTTTACTAGCGTTTAAGAGCAGTTGGAAGCCACGGAAGGAGTGTTGTATGGCATTGAAGCTCGTTTGGAGGTTAGATAGCACAGTGTCCAAGGAAGGGCCGGAAGTATATAGAATGGTGTCGTCTGCGTAGAGGTGGATCAGGGAATCGCCCGCAGCAAGAGCAACATCATTGATGTATACAGAGAAAAGAGTCGGCCCGAGAATTGAACCCTGTGGTACCCCCATAGAGACTGCCAGAGGACCGGACACCATGCCCTCCGATTTGACACACTGAACTCTGTCTGCAAAGTAGTTGGTGAACCAGGCAAGGCAGTCATTAGAAAAACCGAGGCTACTGAGTCTGCCGATAAGAATATGGTGATTGACAGAGTCGAAAGCCTTGGCCAGGTCGATGAAGACGGCTGCACAGTAATGTCTTTTATCGATGGCG